>NW_021132019.1:729806-974596 GCF_004193835.3 Ostrinia furnacalis
TCTCGGGGAACGACAGGGAATTAGCGTTCCGAACGGCGAGAGCTCTACCCTTTTATGCGGCGTAATAAAAAAAAGAAATCTTATTTGAATTTGGAAGACGAATTAAAAAGAAAATGAATTCTGCACTAATTTAAGGCAATGAGGTTTCTAGACGATTTTCGGGGCTCAGCCGGATTAATTAATGCAAGAGTCAAAGTCCGCCGCATCGCTTAATGCGTTTGCGTTGTGAAACGGTGTGGGCCTATTTTCATTCAGCCGTCAAAAGTTAGTTCTAAATTCTACGGGGTATATTTAACATGCTTTTGAATTGAGACAAATATAACCTGAGCCGAGTTTATCACAATATTGCAGATAAACTAAGGTGGAGAAAACTACTTAAGCATAATTACATTTTAAGAAATACAAGGAATAAATTTAAACTACTAATTCAGAATACTTTTTTATGCATTTGGACTATATTTTCTAAAAAGTAAACTCAATATTGCCCAAATTGCCCATAAGCCAATATCTAAGGGCCTAGTATCCAAACATTCACGCAAAACCTTCGAAGACCGTTTTACACGTCCCAAAAAAACTAATCACAGATAAGCCCCCACATTGATCCGGCATAGGAAAGGTTACAGAGGCACTTCGTCTTAATTCGGAATCCCTTTAAGGGCCGTACTCGTATCAGTTGTAATGAAAGCTAATTCTTTCATTAACTCCCAGTGACAACGGGAAAAATTGTAAGCCAAACGAAAACAAATGTAGATTCTTCGTAGGGCTGATAGTTGGATTTTTTGTGGAATTAATTCCAGTTTTTGTTGGACGGATCATTTGTTACGTTTTAGGGATGATTAAGGACTTACCTGTTCTTACTTAAAGTAGTAAAATTGATTTGATTAAAGTGAAAAAATGACATACACCCTTGTAGCTGGTGGGGCAAACAATAATAAGACCATAATAAAGGCACCATAAGAGTAACACGTTTATTATCTTAATTTGACTTTGACAAACGTCAAAAATCTGTCCAACTCCATACAAATAGCACCGGCTATTGTCATTGTTACGGTTAAAATAAGGTGGTGCAACTCAGCCTAAATGTTTATAAGCATTTTAATTAGTCATTAAGAAGTTTTTTTATTTTGTTATACATAATTCTATACTGATGTAGGGAAACAAACAATCGCGATCTTCAATCGATTTCGAAAGTTCACACTTCACACTTCACACTGCCTGCAAACAAAAACGATGTTTTTAAAAGATACAGTCACAGTCGATAACTTGAGATAGAGTATTAATCCCCACTCTTCGATATAATAAATCGAAATCGGATCTGACAAGGCGTTAATGGGCACCCAATGCAATTTCATCTACCCCACTAGGAGCATAAGTGAATTTCTTTCGTGTACCTACCCTTATACAAAATCACGTACAGTAGGAGATTTAAAATAACATAATGAGAAGATTCGCTTTACAATATCAAAGATAAAAGTGTTTAATTTCAAAAATATAAATTATATTTTGTTAGATTATATTATGTACCGACGATAGTACAACAGACTATACTTAAAGAAAGAAAGTAAATTACTCAACGCCTGTATTCACAAACGATGCTTGCTAAGTGAAGCAGCAAATCGAATGCACAGCGTTGAATAGAGCTATATGATTGGTTCATGTGTCACGCTGTGCGTCCACGCGCACTGGGAGACCTCATAGTAATGTTTGTGAATAAGGGCGTAATTCTTTAAACATTATACTCTACTCCAATGTGTAAATCTTTCTTAGTAGTTTTTAAGATATTTCTCAAAGTAAAGTCAATATACACGTATCTTTTCCAACAGCAATATCTATTGCAAATCCTAAATAGTTCACCCTACGACACAGAAACTACCGATATAGAGTGGAAATTGAATTTACAACTGACAATTGAAGAAGGCGCTCCCATCAAAGGCAACCCCTGCAATATTTACCGAAATACATTTTAAAAGCTTTCTCGCAGAATAAATGCATGATTCTATGAAATAGTGTCACAATATAAGAAATGTTATATCTGTAGTATAAGTATTATTAGGTACGTAAAAGGGTAAGATAAGTTTGGTATCAGTAGCGTACTTCGTACTATTCGTATTCGTACTAATATTATAAATGCGAAAGTTTGTATGAATGTCTGGATGTTTGTTACTCTTTCACGCAAAAACTACTGAACAGATTTTGATGAAACTTTACAGTATTATTGTTTATAGCCCAGAATAATATATAGGCTATAATTTATGACGATCTGTGACAAACTAAATTTCACGCAGAAGAAGCCGCGGGCAAAAGCTAGTTATAAAATAATCAGATGCAATCGTAGAATGGAAAACTATTGGACAAAAAACTGCAATCATTTTATAATAACGCGAATACAATAAGACAACAAGTTGACATGTAAAATGAGAACAAAGAAAATAGAACTGTAGATTTACCTTGCTTAGACTCATATTTGCCTCCATCTTAGTATAGTAGAACTTAAGACGTTGGCAGACAGAAGATAATAGCAAATAGTGACCGAATCTAAAATGCAAACCCGAACTCAACGTCAAGCGATACATCCCGTCATATTATCAGTTGAACAACAGACGGGTCTACGATAATGCAATTTACAGAGAGCAATCGCTGGAGACGCTTTGTTGTGGTCTAGGGTAATGAAGATCTTCATAATTGCCGTACTTTATAGTTTAGTACTGGTTCATTTAAGTTATTATTTATCATATTATTATGACCCATTCTTGCTTGAATTCAGGGTTAACTGGTAAACAAACCTAGTGTTTTTGTATAATAAAGATTATAATTAAATAGAAGAGAGCCTTTTTAGGCGCCCACTCATATAAATAGGAACATCACTCCTAAATTGATTTTGTCACCTAGGCATTTGTTTATACTATCTCTTGTAAAACCATGCTACAATAGAGCCCCTTTCAAAAACACTTTGTAAAATCATTCGGCATTCGGATAAGAAAACTTTTCAATTTGTGACTTAATAACTTCACTCGCTTTCGTATAAAGGTGCTTTCTGTAACTTTCAAAGTCAACTTAGCTGGTACAGTACCTACTTTTATTTATTATCACTGAACACGTGTATTCATTTTCACGTAACTGTACCGAGCATATGTTAGCTTATGAATTCAAAACACCTAATTCCGCACTTAAGCCTGCATATGCAGAAGCAAGTGCCCCGGAGCCCGGAGACGTCGGCGCTTAAACGCCGATTAATTATTAAGGGCGTAGCTTCCTTGCTCTTTGACGCGCACAACAATGCAGCTCTAGTGATTGCTCGCTTTGTAAATTGCATTATCGCAGACCGCTTGTCTGTTGTTTGTGAGGAACATTAACATGGCCATGGGTGCCTTGTGATTTCAAAAATCTTTAGAATTTACAATATTTAGTTATTTCATGTTATATTTACTTTGTATTTTATGAATCGGTTTTCTTGTACTACAACGAAGCTTCCTAACATAAGCAAAATCGAATGCCTAGTAGAAAGCTCCAAATATTTGCTATTAAAGGACTACTGTATCTGCCAATGGTTTACTGGCATGTCTCTGCCATTCGTACAACTTTACGTGCAATAAAGATTAAATAAATAAATCTTTAATTATTGTTTAGGTAGCATTCATAATAACTTCTATCAAAATCTTGTACTGATTTCGACATAAATTCACGAAAATCTCTTTACGTATGACGAATGTCTATGTCATCAAGCTAATGGACATGAAGACTGCGGGTAAAAGTAATTTGATTCGTACTCCGCAATTAGTGGGCACGTGAAATTGAAGAAGATTGAGACCATCAATCAAATAACGGGCATGATTACATCCAAATCTAGATAACTAATTGAATGAACCACTCGTATTAATTGAATGTAAGCGATGTTTTGCGTTTTGGTTTTGGGGTTTTTGAATTGAATGTTTTGTATAATTTGAAGAGGTGTATCTTTGTAGTGGGAGAGTGTGATTTCTGTATGGAAATTGTTATTGAATTAGAAAATGTACCAGATTTTTATCATGGACTATTTAATAAACGATCTGTACGAGAACGTTATAAAGTATATGACGAAGTTAATGAAATTCTAACTATATTATCATTTCAACAAAACCTAATAAGGTAATTAGGTTAGGAACAAACTGTATAAATATTTAAATAACAGTTTGTTTACTACCTGAGCACTTATCCAGCACGCGATGTAACCGTAAAAGGAACAATACATTAGAACTTGTTTTACAACTAACCGTAAGTTTCAACGAAGATTGATGTCAGACGTTAAGCTTTTAATAGCTAGCTGGCCTATACTTAATACTTCATTTAATTACAACCTAACTTATCTCCATGATAGGTACACATAATTACAGAAATTCAAAATAAAACCTCTGAAACCAAACAACAATATCTATATTCTTTTCAGAAAGTATCCTATTATTAGATGTTCCCAATATTATTTAAGCTTGCCAATATGGCCGCGTAACAGTTGAAATTCCCTACGAATGGAAGCAGAGAGGGGATGATAAAACCCCGTCACTAATTAAATGGGCCCGAGACGGCTTGTTCTTAATAGATTTGTCGCTAATTTGAAGTCATTTCATCGAGCTCCACGTAATATGAAACGTCGAATTTTAATTTGATTAAGCCTTCCAAGAATTGCCGCAAAAATTTCAATTCTAAAAAAATAAAGGAGATAAGTTAAAATACATTTATCAAATAAAGGTATGGAACACAAAACCTGAAAGGGGAATATCTTTAGGTTAAAATCGCTCCATAGATTAGATCCAACATCAGGATCGGAGTAGTTGCAATTCATCATTATTATTCCAGACAATTTATCAAGCGGTTGGCTCGCTCGCCGGCGAATCGCACATTCTAACGAGATGGTGAATTTTCACCGAATAATTTGCGAACCGACGAATCACGTATTGGAATCAGGAATGAGGTCGGAATTGAGATAGAAGAGTCGAACATGGTACACGATAAAAGTGTAAAGGAAAAGATTTCGAGGAAGATAATGGGAATGATAATAATTAATGATTGCCAACGGAAGCTTCTATTTCTAGACATATGGTTTGTGTTGTTTTAGTTTGAGAACTAAAAATCACACTCGCAATGATTTGCGTTATCATACTGGTAGTTCTCAAAAACTAAACAATCTATAAAAATATTATCACTTCACGGGATTTTATAACAAAACTTTTATAACGGTAAATAAGATATTTACCCTCCCGACGTTTCCCGTGTTCGTTCCGTTTTCCGAAAATCCCGTGAACTGATAATTTTATAGTAAAAAATGCAACATAATAGTTTTAAATATTATTTATCTAAACAATCTATCAAGTCAATTACCAAAGTCATCGCAAATAAAACTTGCTATTGCTTGTCAACGGAGCATGCAATAATGTAGTCGAAGGGTCGACTCGATTACGGAGCTCATTACTGCAACTTTATCATATTTCAATTTACGATCGTCACCCAGACTTATCGAGTAGAAAAATCAGGGGCTCTCGATATAAATCAAAAATGAGACGTCTCATTATCGACGTGATTTATTTAAGCATCGATAGGGATTACGTGGGCAACTTAGTAAATAAAAAATAAAATTTTCGTTCTAGTAGACAGGATAAAATTCATAAGCGGCTAATATTCATAGAAATTTTAAGCTGAGCAGAGGCATTAGATAAGTCGGCAAGTAAGAAAATGCTGGTCGGGGGGAATAAGAAAATGGTCCTAGTTGTTAAGTCTTGCACAGTTTCTGTCGCTATCTCGTGGATAAGAAGCCTAATCACCAGTCGTCGTCTGTATCGGGCGCGCGCGCGAGTATCCCCCAGGGTACTCTTTTGGGACCAGTTTTCTTTTTTGGTTTACATTACGTTGTAAGTGTGCCGAATTCTTTTGTCGCGCCCCGTTTTTTGGACAGATTTGCGTGATTTGTATTGTGTTTATTTGGATCGTATGGTTTTTTTAAAGAATGGGTACATTTTTGAATTTACAGATACAGGCGATATAAAAATACACTCATGTGACACATTTATTTAACAATGTATGTGCTTTCTTGTAGAGAGTACCTACCTATAAATTAACACTTCAAGTCTCATAACCGAACTTATTGTGCATTTAAGAGTTGTAGTTGTATGCATTAACACAAATATACCTACATAGTAACTGTGAAAACTAATTTCTATTTAAATAGTAGGCAAAGTTCACCTTTCCACAAACAGAAGAAAGTGCGAAGCAATTAATAAAGAAAGTTATGAAGTTATCGAAACTTCCACAGCCGAGCGCCGTTCCGAGGTCGCGCACCAACAAACTTGTGGCCAACTATTTTACTAATAATATTGAAATTTACTGATCTACTTCATAACCATAAAGCTACACAGAATGATATACAATAGAAGAAATAATTCAAAAATATGTACTTTCTGTATTTTTTGTCTTCGAATCACACGATAACCAAGCAAAAAAGCCTACATTTTTTTAAACTTACTATTATTATAACGTGTCCCAAGAATACAAATTTTTTTTTTAAGAGCAAATTTACAGAGCCAGAAATCTCTGGATTTCGAGTAGCAAATTGTCACATATCTTTTAAGTATCAAAGTAAAGTTGCAATATTGTCCTAATCTCACCAATTCGTTGTTTGGATAAACGTTTAACACGGCAATGCAGAATCTTGAACAAGTAATAGAGATATCAGAGGCTGAAGGAATTTATCTGAAGCGGAGCATGGCGGCGTGTCTAATGAGATAATATAATAGCCGAGATTCTCCCCGTTCGCACTCAGAATTACCGGAAAACTGCACCGAAAAACCAATTTAAAGCCGTGTTTACACTGGGGTGTAAAATTAGTTTCATGGCATTGGTTTCTATTGGTGGTGTTTAAGTATTACCAATTACCTACAAGGTGTACCAAACAAAATTATATTATTATCATCGTGTTGAAGATTACACTATTAGTGCATTAAAATAACTCAATTAATAGTACTACGAGTAGAAAAAGTTTTATTTAACGCGATAGATATCGACGGAATAACATTTTGATAGAGCTGTATCTCCAAATGTTTAAAAAAGCAATGAAGTTTAGAAGTATTGTCTACAATCTTAATATTAATAGCTACGAAGCCGCTATTAAAATTTTTCGAGAGATTAAAATTTAAAAAAAATCTACCAATTGAAATCAGATTATTAAAATTGTAGGTAGGTAGGTATGCACGAAAAGTTAAAACGAAGATTACACACCGAGTGCGTAGGGTAGATATTTGATTAGCGCGCGTCGTGGCGTTTAATTTCATTAGACACCAATATTACCGGAAAAGTGTAATAAAAGGAATGGTTTAAGAAAACACACGGGAAATCTTTAAGTGAGAACGTGGGAGATTGGTAATTTTTAATTCATTGTGAAAATTACATACGAGTATCATGAAAGTGATTATAAAGTAGGTAGGTAACTATTAAATGTCTGGTAACCTGGTAAACTTTTGAAAGGGTAATCTTCGGAACCATCTTGAAAAAATATTTTGATCGTTTATTATAGGCTGTAGTATAACTCAAGTCCCAGACGAATCCACAAGCAGAGGCTAAGAAATAAAACAAGGAAAAGCTACTTTCTGAGACGAGAAAATAAAACACGGACTATTATAACTAGGATATTATATTCTGCCTCCCATACACGCCTTATTAAGTAGCGAACACAAGAGGGTCATATCGAATTGAGAATCGATTTCATTGCTCCGAAATAGGGTGTAAAGGTCCCATTGTAATATATATGAAGGCCATATGTCGCGCGAGTCCGAATTTTTGGGCCCTGTGTCAAATAAAAAGGAATAAAGATACGTCATCATTAACTCGAACGCTACAATGTCTTCATTGGAAACAATAAGTAATCTATAGATCTTATTTTTTATTCCAATTTCCTAGTTAATTGTCCATATAGGGTTACATAAATAATTTTCGATGTAAAATATTATTTTGAATTCAACAAATTAATAGGTACAGGAATTGAGAACTCATGAAACTGCATAGAAATATCGGCAAAGTCTTGTATTTATTCATCTTTATGTATGTATTTTCATCATCATCATCATCATCATCATCTAACCAAATAATTTCATAGCCCCATTTAAGTTTCTTGTATTTAGGCTAAGTCTTTATTCAATAAATTTATCTTATCTTATCTTATCAATTTGCCATAAAACATCAAAATACCAATTATTATTTTAAATATTTTTTAAAGTTATTTTGAGATTATGCAGAATCGTAATACATACATCTCCCTCTCCACGGCTTTGCATATTTTCTCACGCGTATGACAACAAACGAAGTGTTAACATTAATTTCCCCTTACTAATCGAACGAGCATGTTCCTAAAAGTTTAATCCTTTAATAGATATTCCGATCACAATATGTTTATCACAACAATGTCGCCACCCTCGGTCAATCGTTTTAGACTACGAAACATCTTAATCATTACGGTTCATAAAATTCTTAAGTGATTACGTAGGGGACGATTGCGTGGGTACCGATTGATTTCGAAAGTCCATCTAGTAAAGTACCTGCACTATTATAAATGTACGATCAGAAACGATTTAGGGGTCGATTCATAATTTGGTTTAGTTTTAAATTGACTTTGATTTGTTACAACGCTACCTATTCCTGAAAAAGCAGCTTTACAAAAGTTCAAAAATCGTATTGTAATATTGAATCACAGCTTTTTCCAATCTTTAAGAGATGCAAAAACAATAATGCTATCCAACTTTGATTAAGAAGAGGTAGGTACACTCACTGACAACTACTTACAATAAAAATTAAAAATTAATTTAATAATCTCGGCAATATACCTGGCCAGCACACGATGAGATTCTACATAATAATAAAAACATTTTACGCCGTTTTAAAAATAGAAAACGTGGCGAATAAATTCGAAAAAATTTCCATAGCTGAACACAGCATCGCATAAGTTAATAGTAGAGCCGGCCGCGGGCAGGCGGGCAGAGATAATGAAATTGTGTACAGGAGCGCAACGAGCCGCGAGCGTGTCTCGGGCAAAAATCCACTTAACAAATTGCTGCTGATTCGAAGGGTTCTGGATTGTTGCCTGCTTTTACCGTTACGTCAATTATTCGTCGTGTTATCGATACTCCCCGGTTTGAGTTGCTGCCGTGTTTTAGGCGCCGCATAGCGCCGGTGATTAGGCTTTACATTTTTGGTTGGCTTTCAAAGGGGGTTTGCTGAAAAATACTCAGAGTAAGAGTNGTAAGAGTCTTGGATTTTATGTTATTTATGTATTTCTAAAAGTAGTAACTAATTCGCAGTTCTCGCAGAGATACAAGATGTCATAGTTGATCTAGATACTACTTCAGTGTGTTCTCTGAAGCGAGGGATTATCTTATTTCTTTGAATCAATAATACTGCTCATGTGCTTTAACTGGAAACCATACCAAAGTCAAGGGAAAATCAACAATAAAGATGAATAAACTATCCATGCACATGATGAAACAATGTCACAAAACGCAATAACCGGTGTAATATAATTGAGCCATCAAAAAAGTGTCTATTTTCCACGCTGTAAAAAAACAAATTGGGGAAAAACACGACGGTAATGAATTCGGTGCTGGGAGTTTCGCACGCAATTGCACAATTTCAATTATCGCATTAGTTCGCGAGTGTACTGGGCGAGGCGGGCTGATGGATTATTGTCGCGTTCATTTGTGACTTTTGCCGGCGACTGTACGATAGGGCTTGATGAAAGGTCGAATTGTGACCCTGTCTCGTTGAATGCTCTATTTGAGTTTTAATTAGATTTATAAATAGTTTATATCGCTGACTATGTAGTCTAACTATAGAGGTTGTGTTTAGGAAAACAAAAATCTAAACAGTCTAAATAATAGGTATGCTTTTGTAATTTTAAAATGCTAAATGTGTACAGATACACGTAAGCAACATAACAACCATTTAACTACACATTTACACACACAGAATATTTGGTTACACATATGGGTTTATTTACAAATTCCTAAACCACTGGCACATCATAACAACATTATCCTACTCCAAACTCAATGAATATTCAAAAAAACCTATACCGCAATTTCACACATCGCTTTCTAATAATGACTGGCGCTCACAAAGCGGGTAATTTGCATCAAACGGCAAAAATCACAAGTTTTTTCGCGGGTAGGTAGAAATTTCGACAATCAACTCCACGTGAAATGCGAAGGAAAGTTAGCACACAAAGGCCAACGTTGATTTTTTTGTTTCCAAGGCAGAATAAAAATTGAATCGAGTGAATTACAAAACCGACGTACGAGTTATAGGGCTGCCAATTACCTACTACTGTTTGAATTAGTTTTGTAAAATCTTTTGGACCATTGGGCTCTCTACATAACACAAACTTCGTAAGACTTAATCCTACTAATATTATAAATGCGAAAATTTGGATGTCTGGATGTCTGGATGTTTGTTACTCTTTCACGCAAAAACTGCTAAACGGATTTTGATGAAACTTCACAGTATTATTGTTTATTACCCAGAATTACACATAGGCTATAATTTATGACGATATGTGACAAACTAAAATTCACGCGGGTGAAGCCGCGGGCAAAAGCTAGTTGTATTATGTATATGCCAATTACGCAAATGAAGTACAAGATACCGATAGCTAAATGTATCCTACTAATATTATAAATGCGAAAGTTTGGAGGTCTGGATGTCTGGATGTTTGTTACTCTTTCACGCAAAAACTACTGAACGGATTTTATTGAAACTTTACAGTATTATTGTTTATAACCCAGATTAACATATAGGCTATAATTTATGACGATCTGTGACAAACAAATTTCACGCGGGTGAAGCCGCGGGCAAAAGCTAGTGTATAATAAATTTGTCAGGTTCTGGAAACCGCATTGACGTCATTTTAGAGAGATTAATTTTAAAATATCTCTGTAAATGAAGTCTCATAAGGTAAAAAAGTTAGTTCAATACAAAATTAATTAAAACTTTTAGAAATTATAAAAAAAAACTAATGCAATGGTTTGAATTCGTCAACCCTAAATTTCAAATATCGAACGAAGTTCCAAACGGGAGACGCCTATCTCTATTGAATCCCCGAAAAAGGACCGAAAATAAAAGCACCGAAGCACACATCCACCCTATCAATGGAACATGGCCCTATCAATGGTGGGCATATCCCATTGAATGGTACTTGTCAGCCTGATTAGCTCAATGAGACCGCAGGAGGCCAATCAACTTTTGTTTTAATTGAAATGCCGAAAATATTGGCTCAGGCACACCTAATCTTGTTTTTAGTAGGTATGCTATATTTACTTTCAAAAAGTATACGAGTTTTAAAAATACAGTTTCAGTATTTCAAAAATACTGGCTAACAAAAAATTTGGAAAAATATGAATTCGAAAAGTACTTACCCATATTCAAGAACTACTAACCAATAAGGTCATTTCTATCAAAACTTTTGAATGCCCCAAAACAAAAATTAAGGTAGTTCTTAAAACCCAAAACGCTAACTCCATCCAAAATCTGAAACTGGAATACAGACTTAAAACGAATAGAATTCCTGTGTGCATTCACACCAATTCATCAGGCACAATGACGGCAATCTCAAACTTCGCAATGCATTTGCGCGATACCGCGAACTTTCTGTGCGTCCTCGCATTTTTATTGCGATCTGTGACAGATATGTATTGGAATAGACTCTTTTGTGCTTTTATAACTCTGTTTTGTTTTGTTTTATTTTATTATTTTGTTTTGTTGCGATTTGAGACAAGAAATGATCGCAACTGATTTTTCCAAAACTTAATATTCATCAGAAATTGAGCTTAGTTGTACCTTCAATTAAGTGTTAATGTTTTAAAATGCTATAAATATTTTTATACCTTTTTTATTTGTTTGATTTCGGGTTCTGAACTTTTAAATTACTAATAACTAGCACTTACCGATCAATTATGACAGGATCTGATGGGGTTTCGTTTCTGTTACCACAACTCTTCTTATCACAACACCGACTGAAACAAAATACTCAAATTAATCTACTAGTTTTTCTCAAAAAAATTAAGGTAAACGTACCACTTTTAGAGCCCTCTAAAACCTATAACACGATAAAATACGTGTTATAAAAGAGTGACTGCATCCTTAAAAGGGGAAAGTGTCCTCCGCAGTGTCTCCTTAAATTATATTTTGAAAGGTAAATAAAATTGCTTAAAAGGATATCGGGGGATAAAATCAATATATTCCGGTAAAAGCACAGAGGGTCGGATGCGTGCGATGTCGCTCATAGGCACGATTTATAGTGCCATAACTGGAGGCCACTGGCAGACAGTAACATATAAACATACTGGGGAAAGCAGCAATTGGATGTGTACGTGTTTTTGACTATCTGTAGTTGCAAGGGAAGAAGTTCTTCCCTTAGAAATGAGTATTAAGAAGTGTCTAACTAAAAACGATATGCATACTGCATTACGTCTTTTGATATTTGCAGCATAGCTAAAATTAATCAAAATAATCAAATCTATCAGCTTCATGCGATTTTACACCATAAAGACTTTCCGCAAAAGGTACGCGGCGAAGTCGCAGACTAGGCTAATATGGCTCACCGATTGCTGACTGTCAGTAATGAAAATTAGGTCATCTTTTAGTATTGTTGGTCTCTATGTCATTGTTTAATTTTAGCGAATTAAAAGTTATTTCTATTTATGTCATCCACCCACGTATTTACCAGCAAAGGATATGACAAAATGAAACCATACGCAACTTAACAAAAGTCTATAAATCAGACAGAACAAAACTCGCTATGTCCACACTACGGCAACGCTCGCGCCCTACCGGGGCTCCTTGACGCAAAGGGCAAAGACATTGAAAGGACAGACTCCCCAGAGACTCCTCCCCTGAAGACGAGTGAGCGGGATGCACGTATTCACCCAAAAGGGACAGCAGCACTGCGTCTAAGGTGGAATAAAATTTTAATTGCCCACACAAACGCACCGTGTGCGTGCTTACACACACTAGTTTACTTAAATCAGGGGATCCCAACCTTTTTTGGACAGCTACAGTCGTAGAGTTCAAAAACAATGTAAGTCGTAAATATTATTGTATTTCTTTGAACTCCGTACCAAAAAATTTGTTCCCTACTTTAACTGAACTAAACTATTAATTCAAGTTCTCACCAGTAAAATCCCTTTTTGGTCTCATGCCTGTGTTGTAAGAAGCTATATTCTGAAAATAATTCAGCGAACCATAGATTGAGAACCACTGACCTAGACGGTCGCGTTACGGGAAACCCACCCCAAACAAATGTTTAAATTAATAAGGACATTCACTTCTTTGTTGTGAGTTCGGTAATTACCTTCTGGGTACAATGAACGTGTAACTTTTTGTCGAATCCTGACGTAAGCATTTTATGTTTGTTTTATTTGGTGAATTTTATTCCTCTGTTGATAAGGACTTCATAACAGTACACATTATTACGTGTGAAAATCGTCAGTCGCTTTAGTGCTATAGTGACGTAATTAGCCGCATTATGTGAGCTGCTGACCTTAATATTATTCCTCCCTAAACCGACTACTAGTTTAGACGACAGTTTGATATTTTGTTTACTTTACAACGTCCAAAGAAACTACAAAGCCCAACCCAAGTTTTGAGAATCATGATTGGCAGAATTTGAAAAATGATATTTATGATTAATGGTTTTTAACTATGACAATCTTTGAGTATTTTTTGCAAATAAAAATAGTATTAATAATAGTAGAGATGTTTACCTGCACATGACTTCGTGTGTGAGCAAAACTCGGCACATCTCGGGGTTTTTGTCTTGACCTTCGTAGACAATTGGCTGGAAAAGAGAAAACAGTTAGAAACTGAACTTACAACATTTACGGACAATCATAGTATTTTGAATCTTAATGACGTGTAGTATGGTCGAAAAGCTACGAGTATTTAAAGTATCTGCTTCAACGTAGAGTCGACGGCACATCAGATTTTACATTTTTGTTTGGCTTTTATCACAATTACATAAGAGGCCACAGTGTTAAAGCTTGAAATGTCTGTACAAGAGACGACAGAAAATCTCTACAAACTGCATCTTATGTAATGGTAATACGTGTCATTTTGTGAGTCCTGGACGTTTTGACGCTAACATTCTCGTTTCTTTAAAAGACAATGGATTCTATTAATTAAAAATCGGAGGACAGATAAGATAAAAGGTTCCGTCTTCATCATGTTATTGCTTTTTGCTAATTTATGCACCCCTCGTGTATAATCGCATTTTATTATAACAACCAAAACGCATTTGCATAGCTACCGCGTTGACCTTTTAGAATTTTACTGATAAAAATTTAAAGTACGATAATGCCATATCCAATTACATTGATTACTGGGTCAGTGAGTAATGACGTATTATTGTATAAAAAAACTAACTTTAGTATAATAATAGGTCGTGCTAAAAATCTACATTTATTGTACAAAAAATATTTTTCTGTTGAAAATGAAATTCAATGGAAAACAATTTTTAAACGTCATGGGGTGAAACAATTTTTTATTTGATTTGCAAAAACTCCGTACTTAATTCGACACCAGTCGGCGCTCTAAGATTAGCATTGTAATACCCCAATCTGTAACCAAAACTACACCTAATCTCGTGCAAAAGTTCGCAATAGTTACACATCTGACATTACCCCTAAATCCGCAAAGCTAAAAGATGGATTTTTCATCCCCAACGAAATATTTAATTGAATACGAAATAGCAGGATCTTATCATCTTTTGTGTGGAGGATTTAGCGGATCTCGTAGGGTGTTTTGTATTCAAGGGTAAAGTATTTAAGAGTGCTGAAATAACCCCTGGATTTGGGGATGTTGATGCGTTGGGGTGGACAAGGCATCAGGTGGGTTGAGATCAATTAGGCATATGCAGAGATTAGGGTAAACTATGATGCAAGAAAAATGATTCCATGTGTTTTATTTTTGTTTGTGACTCTATAGCATCGATACGTTTTGAATTGCAGTGCGAATAGTGGAAATAGAGATAAACTTGCCTAATGATACTGTACCGAGCTATAGAGCCAGAAGTAATGTGATTTTACTGCATGAAGCAAATACTAGCGTGATGAGTACCAGAATATACAATATTGGCATATTACGTATGTAAAGCAGGTAATAACTATCAGTTGTTCGAAGTTGCACCATTTTACCCAGAAGCACAATTTGTACATCAACACAGCACGAGCCTCATTAACCTACTTACCCCAAAGCAAACCTCAACGGAAGCATATACCCATAGCTCTTATTGCTAATAAACACAAGGTCTACAACTAGTGCGGCTAATCCGATCCCCAAGTCCCAGAGCGTCCCGCAGGAGAGGGCAGTGTCCCGCAGCCAGGTCGCGTGGGATTCAATCTCCTGGGAATTGGTGGGGATTCAAAAAATATGTTCATGTAGAGAAATTCGAGACGTCACTGCGACAGTTTTGTATTGCAGTGAAGAAAGAGATGACATAGACATAAACAAAAACTGGATTTAGGACTAAATTATCAACATGATTAAAATTATTGTGAATTGCATCAATTTTCAACTAAATGTTCATACAGATAAAATGGCTCTTATTTTAGTATGATTTTAATTTTTTTATGTATTATTAATAAAAGAGACCAAAGATATTGAACAGAAAATCGCTAATTAAGGATTTAATAAGCCTGATGATACTCAAAGATGGTATGAAAACGACTGTGAACTTTTTAGAACTTTCCACATTTTCAAAAACTCTACCTTACTTATTGTCCCGCTACATAAAAATCCCACTCATTCTTCATCACCAAAGCAAAACTAGAAAAACTACAGTCCAAACCCTACTCCGTAAGTATTTCGCTGAAATCTAGACTGAAACACAAGGGATCCAATCTCTGGGGAATTTCAAAAAATGTGTCTAGGTTTCGCAGTTATCGTCCAGACTTTTCTCGACTACTGGAATACATCCCATGGGGACAGACTGTGTCCCGCTCGGGGCTGCTAATCCGTATGGGATTCAATCTCTTGGGAATTCGTTTGGTATCAAAAATAAGGTTGCTACTTGGAACTAAGATCGATTTTTTTGTTAAAATCTATGCGAAAACAATATTATTGGCAAGTACTGCTTTGTTTTATCAGTGAGTGCAGAAATATACTTATTATTGCTATCTAATATGATGACGCCGTACAGTTTTTAGTACGAGGGTAAGTATCATGCTGTCGACTTAATTATGTTTTAGGCTAAGAACACACATTATTTCACAGTTTATAACATAAATAAAATGTTGATTGTCATTTTTCAACAAAGTATATCATTTTATATCAGCTTAAACTTTAATTGATGATGAAAATGGTGATAATTGAAGGATTAGAAAATAATATTGGCGAAAAACCAATTTTACTTTTGCCATTATTAAACACCAACTTTCCCAACAAAGACTACATAATTAATATGTTGTTTGAACATAGTTATGCAAACACAATCATCGGGTCACGTGCGCCGCGCGCGCCGCTCCATTCACCGCGCGGTGGCCACTATAGGATTTGCCCGAATCCCATATACGGCCAGTATCTTAAGACTATGTTCAAACAGAGGGAGCAGATTGATGTTTTAGATATTGATATGATAGTGATTTAGTATGGGAACACAAATAATCCGGTCATTCGAATTTCTCATTAGAGGGAGTGAAAGTAATGCGAAAATGTTAATGGAAATGTTTGAAGACCTGCAAGCCCCTTTGTAGAACGTAAGTATAGATAAGATTTTATGTGATATAACCAATTGGAAATTAACTTCCATCACCATCATCAATCTCTACATTCTAATTAATCGTAGGTTCGATTCCTGCCTTAGGCAGTTAAATTTTTTCAAGTTGTTTATTTAAGATCTCTACATAATACATTGCTCCCACTGCAGGGGCATACCTCTGATATCTATACCTCTTTCTTTCAAGAGTAACAAACTTTGGCTGTCGTTTGAACACTTTACATAGAAATACTCCTAAACTTCTTTTACTCGTCATGATCATAAGGTGCTTAAAACTTGAACATTTTTAAAAAACTAGAAAGGACGGAGCTTTCCTCCGACTCTATAATCGTGTACACCAAGAACTTTGTAGGAATATCTTCGGTCAGATAGTTGCGTGCCCGGCTCGCATGCACCGTCCGGCATTAGCTGATTGCCGTGTACCCCCGGCCTAACGTTTTAATACAATTAATTTGACCGCTCGCTATTATCCGCCATCTTTGCATCGCCATTTTTACAACGACTGTTTTGCGTGTCACTCTTGTTTGACTTTGTCGAGTATTTAATATTTTACTTGGCAGTATCAAAATAATTTGCTTGGTTTAATTACATGAGTAATTACTTGTGAGTTCGTTTAATATGTCAGCGCTGAAAGTAATATGTAATTGATTCAGGTCTAGACGAAAGCATCAAGCAAACTATAATTTAATACAAAAATTTAGAGTATTCTCTTAAATCGATAACATCCTATGTTTGGTACTAAAAGACAATAAGGCGTCATCAACGAACAAAACACATTGCACCATTCCGTAATTCTTAGTTAACAACGTTCGGCCTAAGTTAATTATGTTCACGGTATAAATCTTTCGTAATTGGCCTCCTGTTTCAGAACGCTAACAGCTCGGGACGTGTTGAAATTATATATGTGCACACGGGCAAGTTCCATGATGTTTTCGGTTAATTATTATGTTGTAAGATGTTGCCGCGTACCGTTATTGGAGGTTAAACTTTCAACTGTTTTCTGTTCTTNCTTGGGTTTAATCATGCGACTCTCAGTCGTATGTCTGACTAGAATCCAATCAAGTTTTAGCAATTTAAAATATAAAAAGATTAAAGACGACAGTCATCGCAGTAACTATCAAAATAATACAAATCTGCTCTAGCATGCTGGCATGTTAAAAGCACGTAAATTACAATTCCCACGTCACTCAAACCTTAAGCCCACTGCTTAGTGGGCTAAAACTCGACCCATTAACCCCTTCAACGTCGCGTCTAAAATTTCATGACACGATACACAAAAGGACATCGCGAACTCATCAACGAATCGAGGTGCAGGGAATAAAATTGTAACTGTAGATAACAGTAATGATTACGTTTAAATGCGATGCAATTTTGACCGGGGTGAATTAGACCCTAATCGGGAGTCGGCGATGACAATCTGCCACGTGACCGACACGTGGAGGGTTGGGTTCGCGGTGCAGATGGGATGAGCCGGGCATGTGGAGGGTTGGCTGCAGAACGTTCTATTTTTGGACAACTGTGGACCTCGTGCGAATTGGTAGGCATATTGCGCACGCGGCCTGGGATGAGAGGTGTGAATTAATGTCTGGGAAATGGGACAAATTGACAAGACGTCATCTGTCACTCCGATTTTTTATTGCTCTTATTTCAATAAAATATTATAATAAACTTTGTATTTGCTAAAACTACCTACCTCATAATTCACTGAAAAAAATGTTTGGTTACTGATTACACAACAAATGTGACCACCAAACTAAGTGTTAATTATAACCAAACTAAGTGTAGCTCACTACAGAATTATTTGTTTAATTTACACAACATTTTGTTCCTCATAACCAAAGTGTTCGGTGGTCACTTTTGTTGTGTAAGCAGTAACCAAACATTTTTTACGGTGTTTAATTAGGTCTTATAATGCAAGTCTTACTAGTAAAGTATCGGATTTGGATTTAACTTAGGTTTCTTACCTGCTTTGTGACTGAATCGATGAGACGGACGAAAATATCTTGTTCTTGTCGAATACCTGAAACAAAAGTTTAGATTGAAAATATATAGTACTGTCGTAATCGTGTTAATAATTTAATTTTTAATCGTTGCGCTACGAAGATAAGGGTACCTACTACGAAATACTATGACTACGATGTTATCTATACATACAGCAGTACCTATCTAGCACATTTACACACTGGCAATAAAACCGTAGCGGCTACGGCGTAGCACTACACATTACACTATTTGTTAACCTCCTGGAATTGCTCTAGCGATGGTATAAGAACTTTTTGTTTCCTTACAAATAAGACTTATTTTTCTAAGTAAAAGAAGATTGCTGTATAAAATATAAATTGGTCTTTAAAAACATTATTTGTCTCCATCTCTAGCTACGAATTGTTTGATTGCAAAAAAACTGCATATCTTTTCAATTCATAATTTTTTATCTAATTTCTTTCGTAATTTTAAATCCTATTTCTTTTCACTAATGACATGCCCTAGTTTTACAGAGATTGCGTCCAAGATGGGTTTATATGTATTTGTAGTAAGGACAGGCAAAATCATAATATCTTCCAAGACTGTTCAATCCAAGAGCCAAGGAGCAATCATCATTCACAGCATGAGCAGAGCCATCTATGCCAATTTTCCATTATCTTGAACTAAGGGCCAAGACGGCAAATATTTACACTTCGACGGTGCATTGTCTGTGGTCTCTATACTGAATACAAAATCAATGCCAAACCTAAATTGAAACTTAAGTCAAAGGACTAGAGCTCAAATTTGGTTAACGAGATACAAACTCCGCGAAGTCACTTGGAGGTCTTGGATTTATTACAATGCCAACATGAATAAAGAATAAGCTATTTTTAGAATTAATTGAAATACGTTTATTCTTTTCTAACAGTTTTTTTGCATTGTCGTAAGGACTATAGTTGCATGAATGCATGACAATTTAAATAAGCTTTCAGTAAGTAAATGAACAAACTAGTAGTTAGATCTGGTTCAACTGCAAAAAAATATTATACTTACTTTAATAGAGCTTTATTTCATTCAATAAAAAAAATCTTGCTACCATAATAGAATCGATAGTCTATAGAATACTAGTATACCTAGTACCTACTAATATAACTGATTGTACCATTACAATCTGGTCAGGTCATACCAGATATTGACCGTAAGACAATGTTGTTAGGTTATTGACACAGTCCGAGCATCAAACCCGGCTAAACAGGCATTGAATAGCCACCGAGATGGGACTAAGTTGTTAGCGACTACCAATCAGCCGCACAAAGCTGTGTCTACTTGCTGTGTGAATGAGGCCCGTAGTGATACACCAATCTTGACATTATTACAGATAACATTACGAAATTATATTTCAATAAAATTATTTCTTTCATATCATTGATATCATAGAGGACTTCTTTATTAACAAATTATGAAGAAAACAAGATAGAAACTTTTTAGCTCCCTGTGGAACCAAATGAAAATTAAGGATGTGTTTGTGTAGGTACTTGATGGATTATGATGTGCACATTATTGTTTTTACTAACCGTTAGCGTAAAGTAACTGAAGTCTGTACTGGATACCGTTATTCGTTTTCTGGCCTTCGGCTTCCTGTAACAAAATTAACAGTTTTAAAGAACATAGTCATTAGCTGACAATAGAATGTCTGATAAGTGTTTATTTTTTCGTCTTAGAAACTAGACATTGTTTTTTATCAAAACATATTTTTCTAAGATCTAACAAATTCAAAGTTAAAATTAATTTTTTTTTTCATAAATTGTATTTTCATCTGTATCTACTTGTGCAATAAAGAGACACGCACAGTCTATTAACAATACAATAATGCCTACAACGCCTCACCGTATGTAAAAGTACGTCATGTTCCACGTGTGTTGCGTCGAGAGCGTTCACACTTCTCGTTTGTTCATACGTGTTAATTATTCAGGCGGTAAACAGTCGCGTTTTTACGACGCCACCGCTACACCGCGTGTACTGGGTGACAACTGTACTTGTCGATAGGTATAAAAACGTGGAGGGGTATGTAAATACAGGTCAAAGTGGTTTAATTTAGTCATTGATTGAAAAGTTTTTTTATGTAGATAATAGATTACCTACATGGAATCTTGATACTTATTTGTGTTTACTATTCAGCATTACCTGTCTGAATTTTATTGCCCATAGTATTTTAAGACTGTCTCATTTAATTGCCAAGCAGATTAACAATAGTCTGGTAATTCAACCTGCTTTGTAAATCAAAAAATATGAAAAAGCTCGCGAGTGTGATTCTTTTTTATTTTTTTTATCTTCGATCTTCTTCATGACTGTATTCTCTTTCAATCTATTTACTTACAATAATAAATGTAAATATTACTTAATTATGCTAAGCTCAAATAAAACAAACAGGTTCAGATTATAACTACCCCTTTGTACTCCACTGGAATCGAACAGAAACGTTGAATTTTAACACATGCCACCAACGTTCAGTCGCATTATGTAAATAAGGCATTGTACACACAATAGACATCATGTCCGACCGATCCTGATTAATGGCTCTCTGATCACGATAAGTATCGGAGGATTTATTGATAACACGCAATAAGACTTTATTGAAAGGAACTGTACCTTTACTGGCTATTAACTGTTTGCAAAGCCATGGATGTGATACTGTATGATACTCGTATGTAACTTAAAGTAAGTATAAATAAGGAGTGTTTCAGAATGATGTAATGATAGAGTTTTTAGATATTGTGGAGTCGTATAAGACTTCGTGAAAATCTAAATCGCGGCTGAAATCACACGGAAAAACTTGATTCGAATTTTAAACGTTATTAATAGCAACGAAAATTATATTAAACTACAAAATGGTCGAAAATTAAGTAACATTTAAAAAATAAACGAAATAGCTACTTACATTGCAAGATGTAGTGGCTCTATGGGCCTTACTATTGCGTGTGTATGTGCTTCGGGATATCGTAGTTATTATAATAATACTCGATATTTGGTTAAAGAACTGAATATTAAATAATTAGTCCTATTTACAAAAATAACAGTCGTGGAAATTGTACGAGGGAAACCGAGAAGGTCCTAAGCGAGAAAGAAAACAAAAGAATGTCGATGTTGGGCGATGAAAAAAGAAATCATTTTCTTGGTGGCCAGTGTTGCGTGGCCAAGGAGGCGGCTGTATGCGGCTGCATCACAAGGTGTTGCCAAATGCGGCGGCTGAAGGCGCAGTTACACGATGCAGGTCATATTGTGTAAACACGCACTTCATTTAGTTTCGTCGTGCGTCGTCCATACTTCGGTGTGCGTGCTCGCGCTTTGTCTCAGTCAATTTTCCCGCATAGTGTAACTGAGCCGTTATTTACTGGTTCATTTATTCCATATCATCCATCTCTAAGATTACCTGGTCTTTCTCAATGAATCCGATGAAGGCAGTCCTCTCGATCTCCACAGGCTGTCCCGCGCGGTCATACAGTGCGACCACGAAGTGAAAGAAGTTGCTCTTGCGTAGGTTGCTAGGCGGCTGCTTCTCGAAGTGGGCTCGGCCGACGCCCACTGTGCTGCATTCAAAAAATAATTAATTAGGAAAAAAGCAGTGATGGATCAATTTTATTAAAAGCTTGAAAACGGGATAAAAATTGATATATTGTATCATCATCCGGCCACTCTATCATCTGCACCGCAAGAGCACGACATTGTCTTAAACCGAGGCNTTTACCGAGGCAAATGGAGGTTTTCACGTACCTACTCCTTACGCCTTTTACGATATCCACTGGATCGCCTAGTCACCTAGTAATTAGACTACATACTCTCAGTTTAATGGTTCGACAATCGTAATTTAATTTTATGTAGGTAGCTACGTAAATATCGTAATCAAATACTGAGAAACTAAGGATTATTATAAAAATAAACAAAATATCTTCTCATCGCACAGTAAATTCAGTTACCAACACGTTTCAAACAGTTCATCTATTGACACCGAAAAAAGAACCGTTCACAAAAATAATGTCGTAAATCTTCAATTCTTTCGGCGGTTACTTTATTTTCATCCCTCTATTTGTCAATAGACGTCACACTGCCACCAGACATTCGCGCGCTTTTTTCGTTTGACACTGACAACCATATACGCGCGCTTTCCGAAACCACAGATGAAAAAACACGTAACAGAAAAAAGGTTCTTTGAGAAACAAAACACGGAGATTATAATCCTTTTAAAATTAATCTATTGTTTACCGTTAGCAAAGAGTTTTTTTTGCGACAACCGTACTCCTTTGTTGTTTCGGTAACTTATTTTGTAATAATGGGCCCGATGATTAGTCATAAAACTTGGTTGTTGTAGTTTTTATAACTGTAAACCACAAACTTATTTGAATTGCACTATGATAACTTACAATTACTATGCAAATGCAAAATTGTTTTTTATTATGATTAAATTACAATGAAAATTAACAAGTTATAATTATTAAAAACCACAACTATTATGTCGTCCATTAATTTAAAATCATTTTATTTATACCTACATAGTATTTATGTCGTTTTACAAACCTATGGTACAATAAATTAATGACACAGTCAAAATGCAATTCTAAAATATTGGTAATGCTAATGAAGAGACGACAAATAAACGGCACCACACAAGTCGATATCGACATGTGTGCGTGTTTATGCGTGAAAACATAATTTTGCTAATCTCCTAATCTTTATTACCACTTGATAAGGGAGGAAATCGAGTGGCACCAACGCTGGAATATGTGCAATAAATACATCGATAGAGAATTTCAAATGCGCGCAGTTCATCAAATCTTCGGTCTCATTTCTCATTGTTGGAGCAACTGTGTGTTGCTGTGTAGTGATGGAGTAATGTTTGACAAAAAATATAGGATTTGTCGATGATGAGTCTTTAGCAGTTTTATTTTACTTCTAAATTGAGAAATTGTTGGTTTTCAGGTAATGACGAAAAAGAGTTTTCCAAAAAATATTTTTTCCTAAGCGATGTGTGTATTTGATATTTTTTATCAAAACTGGCAACTCTAAACATAATATTTTATGGACTGGTTTTATTAACATATTATGTATAAAACACTTGAATGAAATGTATGACACGGTTCACGTAATATAGGAGCAATAAGTAGTCATCAAATTATAAATTGACTACTCCCTGAAAATGAAAATTAAAGGCCTAAAAATAAAACAAACACTAAACTCTTTCATGTCGCTCCTTTACTATGTTCCATTGCAACAAAAGTCGTCCATAAAAACAAAAGACAAGCATCGACCCCGCGACGTCACTACGCAGCATTACCAGCCAGGACCGTATTACGCTATGGTCGCCCATTCATCTCTCCGCTGCAGAATTTGCGTAAACAAATTGGTTTCGCGATTGCCATTTTATACTCTCGCACGCGACACTCCATTGTTTTATTTATCGCTACCAGTTTCGGCGCTTGCGTTTAGGCTGCAGCGCTTTTTTCGCACACCGATCGCTGAACGATCAATCTTCGAGCGATTTTTGTGGAGTTATTNTGTGTACAAGATTTAAGCCCGTTGAAAGCGGCAAAGTTCGATTGTTCTTTCTCAAAAGCATTCCATTTTTATTATTTTAAAATCAGGAAATGAAATAATAAAAAAATAAAAACACTTTTTCTAATAGGTAAGTGGGCATTTACAGGTAAATACGAACAAAAGCTTTAAATATTTTAGTTAGTTTTAAAAATAGCTTAGTTTATATTTTTTATTTCTAAGTTATGCTTAATTTTATTAAGTACCTAGTTAAGTTTTTAGTTGAAATAATGACATTAAAAACGTTCCAGCTCAAAACTTGTCCCTTGTGCAGCCAACTTAGAAGTGGTATTTTGTTAAAATATTAACCGTAATCGGTGGGGTGCGCGAGTTAATGATTTTAGTCAGCCTTATAAATGACGCTGTCACCGCCGTCGGTCGGCTATCTGTCAGCATTTGTCATCCGAGTTCCTGGCGATTTTGGGTGATTAGTATAATTATTTTAATTACTATCTTCGATACCCCAATAAATTGTGATAGTAAAAATAATTAATCATAATTTCTCTACTTTGATATTTATTTTGTCATAATTAGATTCAAGAATTTCTGGGTTAAGCAACGGATAAAATTATAAAGCATTGCTTGTAACCCTAAAAATACTATCTAAAGAAATTACATGTAAGTAAATGTATTGTGTGTTCTAAAAAATTAAAGAAACATAGCTTAACGTTTAAAAATAAATAAAAACAAGAAAAATAACTGACATTGTACTTTTATTTTCCAAGCTTCTTCCACAATGATCTTGAATCAAATAATCCTAAGCTACACAAACATGGTTGGTATAATAACATATAGGTAGAGCCGACAGATGTCGGGAGAGCCCTCCACAAACAATGCGCACTAATTCGGGATACACGCAAAACGACACGACACTTGCACAAATTTGCTCTTCAATTCATAATAATTGTATTTTTCTAAGCTATTGTTATTGTTGAGGGAGGAACTCCGATATCAGACAGGATAGAGCCCATATTTAAATCAAGATTTTGAATTTTAAGTAATTCGAGTTATAATAATTTTTCTCTGCTCATAGTAAAGCGGTGTTTAACTACGCAACATTTTTTTTAATGTTTTATAGAATTTTTATTACAACTAACGTAAAANACGTAAAATGATTTTGTTCGTTTCTTGTTCTTAAAGTGAAAAAAAATCAGGAAACGCCTCTTCCTTACGTAACACAGTGCTGGATAAGTCCTCGCCAGAACATAAAAAACGTATGAAAGAAGATTTTTGAAATTCATTCCGTGATCTGTAGTCTCTCAACGTGCGCTACTAAGTAAGAGGCGAACTTTTAAGATTCGCGACAAATTTATCCTACACATCTTTTTTTACTCATCACGAACCGCACATAATGGAACTGCACCATAATGTTCACAATGCGGTGTTTATTACCGCGCCGAGTATCGTCCAATCAGGGCGGGTTGCCGGCGATAATCAACTCGCCCGTAACAAGTGCGTATTCATAAGCGGAAAGGGCGCGATAAATCATGCCGCGGTGTGGGGTACTTCTGCTTATGACTGTACCGGGTTTCGAATAGGGCGAAAGTTTCGATTCGAAAATTAAAATTTTTAATTTTTTACAATGCCTTTTTTACGGTCAACGCTTTTGTTTTTGATGGTACTTTTGAATTTTTGTTGCAAATTAATGTTGGGTAGGATAGAACGCTACTAGTATTATATTATCTGTGGCTCTACATTGATATCAAATTGTTTTATTTATTAATTATGCATTTTTAAACATGTAACAGAGATGTGGATAGAGATTTGCAACGCTATTATTAATTTTAACGCTAGTCACGAAACTAAAAAATATCATCTTCTTTATGAAAGTACTATATTTCTGGTTTCTAATCAAGAGTAAGAAAAAATCAAGAGTCATTATTGTTGGTTTTATTTTACAAAATTATCTAAAATCATTTGTATGTAATTGTTCTTTGTAAAGTACCAAATCTTAAACACAGTTTTTATAACTTTTCTCGAATGTGAAGTACTCTATACCCACATATTATCCAGTTTTTCTTTTATCATTCCATCTACCATTTGTCATAGCATCGACGGATCCCCTCGCACGAGCATTTAATCCGGTTGCTTGTTTAATGTCACACCAAGCAGACATTTGTTTCGGGCCCAGTTTGCGGGCTCTAACGCGATTTGCGAGCACAATGAGTTTAGCACTGCTCTTTTCAGCCACTAAAAGGTTTAATGTATAAATAAGGCCCCTTTGATGTGTAATGCACCATTGGTATTGATGACTTAATGCTACTTCGGGTTCCGTTGGTTGTTTGTTCAAAAAAAAAAAAAGGTATTTTTTTTATTTGAACTGTACATGTTTCTTTATTAATTTTTATATTTAAAATAGGTACAGTTTTTAATAACCAATTTTTTTTGTCGCAATGACTATTTTAAACCTGTACTTATCGAGTTTTTAATTTCCTTGCAAATAATACGTCTTACATTAAGATGCACCACCTAGTTTTTCTAAAAATCGATTTACTCAATTCACATCTAAGGAAAGATTATTCTTATCAAAAAACGAAGCCTATAAAAAGTTTTAAATTATTTTCTCAACCACGATTCCGTGACGTGTTAAAAAGAAAGAAATTAAATTAAAAAAAAACGTTACATAGGTTACTGCACTTATCAATTTTTTTTTTAACACTATGGAAATCTTTAGTGAATTTAATGTGTCAGGTTTTTTTTAGTGTTCGTTCGTTCGTTCGTTTCAGCCAAATGACGTCCACTGCTGGACAAAGGCCTCCTCCAAGGTTTTCCGCAATGCACGGCCCGCATCCAGGCTCTTCCCGCGACCTTTACCAGATCGTCGGTCCACCTAGTAGGAGGCCTGCCCACGCTACGTTTTCCAGCCCGTGGTCGCCACTTTTTTAGTGTACTTACAATAAATTCCCAATGACTGGCCATTTACGGACTCTACGTAAAAAGAAAAAAAGTTCCAGCCACTTACTTGGTATTGTCAACTAAGGAACTTGGCGTCATCCACGCGCGAGTGAGCGGTTCCTCCTTGAGGGAGGTGACGGGCCCTCGGGGCTGCGCGTGGAGACCTCCCGCCGCCTCCTGGTGGTGCAGGCCGAACATCAGCCCACCTAAGACGGGGTAGATGATGAAAAAGTGGTGGAAAGTTGGACTTAGGGGGTTTTAGTTGGGAGCCAAGTGAAAATATTCGTGGAAAAAATTCATACAGTGGCACATAGAACCTCTTCCTTTTTGAAGTCGGAATTTTGAAGAATCGAATCTTTACAATTTTTTTTTTAATAGAAGCGCAATTGAATATTAAAAAAATATAGCTTGGCTTATAAAAACTTTTTATAATTTAAATGACATTTTCATTTTACATTTACATGATTGACAATCATGTAGGTAATATTTTCAAAGTTACAGCAAAGTTTCCCAAATTTTATTAAATTCAAGATTATTGAAACGACTAATGAACTGCGTTTCGTAGACATTTAAACTTTATCCAAGTACTTTTTATTTTAGCACCTTTCTCTGGAATTAATAGTTTTGAAAGATTTGACTTTGTATGGGTACGTTCACCACTCTATTTTTTCATTTCAACTAAAAGAAACTATATTACTATTTATTTTTTTCTGATTTAACAGCAAAACTTATTTTGAATATTGATATCCAGTCTTAAGAGCGATTTTACGTTGAATGTAAGCTGTTGGAAGAGCTTTTTTACCAAACTGAAGTTTTTTTTTCACGTGACTCACCTGAAGACCTCGGCGCTCCCGACGGGTACAGTTTTCGGCCCCATCCCACGGGGTCTAGCTCCAGCGGCGGCCACGGCGAGCCGGTGTACCCGCCCGCCGCCGCGTTTAGCTCGTCCGACCGAATCGCGAACCACGACCCGCGCCCGGATCAGGCGCTCGGCAGCACACGAACACTCACGGAAAATCGCGGAAACCGCGCGGAAATTTTTTGAAATACGAATTTGGAATCTCGCCGAACTCGCGGTTTTGAAAAATTAATTGAGGTTTTCGATAAGATGTTTCGTTTGCGACTGTACTAAACTATAAATGCAGTCAATGTAAAAATATTTTCAATTTTCTCAAAAAAAAAATTAAATAATTCACGAAAAACACTTTTGAATTATTTTCAAAGTAATAACACAAATAGTAGACCCGAATAATAAATTGTAGATCAACTTGTAAAAATGGTACCAACAACTATCCGGTAGGCGGCTCTGTATTATCGTATGTGCGTTCTGGGATCAGGGTCCCGGTTGTGCGGGCGGTCCCGCTGTGGATTTGCGGAGCACTAACAAGCGTCGCGGGAGCGCACCGCGGAGTGCCCGGGCTTCGCGGCGCGGGGGTGCGTCCCCGCGGACTGTGGGAGGCGCCCTTGGGACACGCCCTCGCCACAAGAGCGAGACGACACCACTGCTACAGGTGGCGCCACTTCCGCGCGTTCCAAATTCGAAAATTCAAAAATTTTTGGAGCCATTATTTTTAATTGCGGCTATTTTCGGCCAGGTATTTTTTTGAGTTTTCGTTTTTAGCTAAAGAGGTCGTGCGCGAGTGTATGTGTGGGCTCCGCGTATGGTAATGCAGGGTCGTCCGGAGGTTTCCCTCCGAGACCGCGAGCGAGTGAGGGATAGCGCGCAGGTGAGACGCACAGCATCTCACTGGACCAGCCGGCGCCAGCTCGGGGACGGCCCACAGCTAGTATTACTTATTAAACCAAGTTAGATTGACGATGATGAAATTTCACTGGGAATTGACTCCAACTGGTGGAATGAGGTTTTCTCTCGTCATTAATTTGAATGCGAGTGGAGATATGAATTCTGAATATTTGTCATAAAAAATTCTGGCTGCTTTTTGTACTTTAGCTTAGGTTTTCTCTATCAGAATATACCAGAAAAGCTCCTGATCGGATTCATTGACGGAATTTATATTTTACACATATGATTCTGCATTCAATCTCGCAGTTGGCGATTGGAAAATAGTTTTCCCTAGTTTTAAGATACATTAATATTTGGCGAAGATTTTAGATTTTACCAATTTTTACGTTTTGGCACCTAATTCACAACACACAAATATTATACAAACATTATCTTTTACTAAAACGTAGAGTGATTTCTAATGTACAGAGGAAAGGGAATAGAAATCCCAACTGGCATTATACTACATACCTATCTCTTTGTAGGTACACGACTATGTAATCGTAATACAACCAATATCAGTGTTTGAAACTTTAAAGGCTCCTGTACTTACTTCCATACTATTGCTTAGATTACAATGCACTACTAAACTCATATTACATCATGCCAACATAAGTAAAAAATATGTTTGATAGACAATCCTTTTAAAAAATCCCTCTCTTAAGAATCACGACTTGACTGAGGTACACATATTTTGATTGAGGTGTAGGGTAAGGACGTGTAGAGCTAGAAGCTTAGCTCTACCTGTGATCCGATAACTTTTTCACAGTGCCATACAGTTCGTCTTAGCAACATTGACATTAATTCTATTTGTATTATTAATTTATTTGGACATGATGTGTATTTCTTTCTTATTAATACTGCAATTGTTTATTATTAATAAGAAAATATATTGAAAATTTGACATGTAATGAACATTATGAATAAATTTCTTATTCTTATTCTTATTCATTTTACAAGAGAATGTGTTTAACCTGCCCTTATATCTTTGTTTTGTTTTCTTACTTTTGTTTTGTACCTAGATAATTGAATAATTATCACTTATTGCCAAATCAATTATTTAAGAAAAAACACTTAATACAGTCCTAAGAACCGAACTTAACTACATATTAGTTTTCAATTTAATACTATAATTATTTTTAATAGCTTTGAAATCAATTAAATCATGATGTCCTAGTGCTCATTGTCAAAAAAAATGTATGGGAGAGTCGCGTTTTGACAGCTTATCCAGTGTCAAAGTAGCTCAGATGGAAGAGCAGTCACCCAGCAAGCGAAAGGTTCCCGCCTTAGGCACTTCGATTTTTTCAAGATAAGTATTTATAATTTTCAAATTAGCTAATAAAAATTATATAAATTACTACGTTTTCAGCTATCTTAATCACCTTTACTCAAATTTTCACAAAATAGGCAAAAAGCGTTTAATCACCTTTGTAAAATTACACGAATATCTTCCATTATGAAAGACAATATCTTCCTTAGTCTTTGGAAGTACCTGCCATTGTTTCTACTTACAAAATATAACTTTTTAGTAATTAAGGTGATATTAATAACCGACGGAAGGGAATGCATGCAGCGCAGGACTGGTAGTAGTGGTCGTTGAGGAAATCCTTGATATTTGGCTAAGAATAAACGAATAACCGACGGGCAGCGTGGGGCGTCCACCCACAAGGTGGACCGACGACATCATAAAGGTAGCAGGAAAGCGCTGGACGCAGGCCGCTGCCAACCGGGTAACATGGACAGCATTGTGGAGGCCTATGTTCAGCAGTGGACGTCCTATGGCTGAGATGATGATGATGACGACGGACCAAGGGCCTACGTTAAGGTATTTTAACTATAAGCAAATCACTTTCGAAAGCAGCTATTTCGGTCAGAGAATTAGCCTGGCCATTCAACGTGGCAATGCTGCCAGCCTTTTGGGCACCATTCCTGACTGCGGCGCTGGGGATGAAGTATTTTTTATTTTGTAAATAGTTTTTATCATTAGTAATTTTTAAATTTTAGTTTTTAAGTCCTTTCGAAATTATTACGTTTTGTTTTCAAACTCTCTTTTGTGAGCATCATGCAAAGGTACCAAAGTTAAGGTTGGAAAAGTAGAGACATTAAATTCGAAATACTAGTACCATTCAACGAAGAAGGTTCAATCCTGTGCATTCATATTTGATATCGTCTTTCGTCGAATTTTTTGTGAGTATTAGATAATTAAGAAGATTAATCTACTAGGAACAACTTTACGAATATATAAATACACTTTGTTAATTACAGGACATGTAATCCTAAGACATCGCACCGTTATTCTTCGACTCGACAAGTCATCGCAGTTCAGCCGTTTTTATCTTTCATTGATTAGATATTTCAGCCATTCTGTTTTTCTTAAAAGCACGCAGTACGTTCAAATTCAAATTCAAATTCAAATTGTGTTTATTGTGAAATCACAGGTACATAAGTCTGGTCATTAAATTTGTATGATAGAGAGACGTTCCAAATCATTATCCTCTTTTAACATTTTATATTACCATATTTATAGCCAAATATAATACATCAACAATAACTAATGCAGAGTTTCAGCAACAACAACTCAGAACTCCTCTCGGGACTCCGCGCTGGGAGGTCTCAGAGGGCCGAGCCTCGCCACGCCCACTCTTGGCCCCGCCCACTCTCAGCCAAGTACCAAGGCATAGCTTGAGACATGATCAATTTACTGACTCGTAAGTTCTTATAATAAGATAACGGGCGAGGAATTTCATGTCTAAGAAGCCAGGATTATTTGTGCAATTTAGTTCATTAATATTTTTTTATAATTAAAAAGTTTAGACACCTAGTAGTTGTGAACACTGTGCGATTAGAATAGCTTTGATAACAATGCAACTAAAGCAAAACTACGACCTATCTCTTCGCGGTCTGGATATCGATCTTTGAGTCAACATCTTCCTCAACAGGACATTTGTATTTATTTAACTTGAATAGTCAATACGCTATAGCTACTCGGAATTTCAGTAATGCTGTATAAAACGATCAGGCAATCAGTCACGATTCTTTATCACCCAGCTTATTATTTGCATTTTCAATTAAATCAGCTCTTATTCCACTTTTATAAGACATCTTAGCTGCCCATGTGTGTGTGTGTGTCAATTAAGTACACTAGCTATAGTATTTCGACACATTATTTTGTCTTTCTTCCAACACTACTACTATAACTAACGTACTATAACTACCGAATAAGACGAATTTATAATTTACGTTTAACTTACAGAGCTCTCTACCAACGTAGTTCACCGTGTCTACCAGTCATACTCTCATAAACTCAATAATTAATATTTCTCAACATATCCACAATTTCTAAAGCGCACCATATTTGCATACTGATCTACTTCCTGAATGTCCTTAAACAGAACAATGCATCTAGATCCAGGCATCACAATCAGGTACTATTGTGGGCCTAACGCGCCGGCCGCTGGGAGATGCATTTGCATAGACGGGCAGTGAATTGAATAATAATATTACTGGTATCACGTAAATTTAAACAAATCAATAACTATAATAAAATATTTCTAAACCTATATTTATTTACTTTATTTAAGTAGTGCTAATCATCATCATCATCATCATTTCAGCCACAGGACAGCCACTGCTGAACATAGGCCTCCCTCAATGACATCCACATCGCACGGTTGGTAGCTACCTTTATCAGGCTACTTTTATCAGGTCGTCGGTCCACCTTGTGGGCGGACGTCCCACGCTGAGAGCTAATAATAAATTGTAATATGCAATGACTATAACTCTACTACTTATGGTATCAAAGAAGTTTGGTGATGAGCCGAACAATCTGCATTCTTAATGATACTGAAATGTTCTGACAGGCTACTTGAAATCTTCTGGAAGGCTATTAAGAAACAAACAAGAAGGTATTAATCGATTGCTATAATATCGGAAAATTCTCTTGAGAACTAGTTATAGGTATCACCTGTTAAACCCTACACTAAAATATTAAAACTTTACCAAAAACGCCACCCTACATCTTCAACTCCAACTTCCCAACTTCGTACCCAATCAAATACCGTCTCTAACATCTGAGCCCATCCTCGCTTCCTTAACGCGACCTTTCATTTTAATTCGAAACCTTAAGTCAGTCTTAAATTGCAGTTTTTGCCGGGCCTATAGCACCCCGGACGGCCATGCCGGATTAAGGGCTACCGTATACTTTTTCTTGACGGTGGCAAGGAATATCGTTGTCCCTTTAACTGCCCCACGGGGGTAGTTTCAGACCCTTAACGTTTACGACCCCGCGATTGCTTTTCCATGAAGGGATGGGATGTAAGTGCAAAAATGGACAGATGCTACGGAAGTTGATAAGAGGCTGATTAGGTTTTTTCACGGTTCACACTTCTCAAGTGGCCAGTGGCGCTTGAGAATCTTTTTTTATTTCAACCGTCAATATTAGCGTAAACATGTGCTGATTTGTGGTTCGGATGTGATATTTATGGGTTTTTGAAGAAACGGTTTTATAGGTGACAAATCCTGTTCAGAAATTGTTAGCAAAAAGTTCGATTTGATACTTAATCGTATTACATTTTATTTTCTGATAGGCTGATAAAAACATTTTTTAATAAAAGTCATAATAGTTTTTTCAAATAGGCTTTTAAAAAGCGTCTCAGTATTACTTTAACCCTACCTCTGCTTCGATAGAGACAATAAATGGGCTAAGAAGAATCAGCGCAAGAAACATTTGCAAAAATGCATTATTACGCCACATTATTTTAACACAAAACACAATTATCCGCCTACCATTCACGACACGCTTGGAATTTCTTTCAACAAAAAAGACATCACGCTGCGAACGCAAACCCGCAAACATTTTGACATTATTCAGCTAACGAGGCAAAGAATACGTCGTCAGCGACATCCTTTACAAAACAAATACCCCAAATGGGAACAAAAACTGCGAACTACTGCAAATTGTAAAAAAACATAACTTTTGCAATATGAGTATAATAACGCGGCAGTGGAAGGGTTAACGGTTGTCAATCATACTCCTGTTTCAATTTAGCCGACAATTTCGCTGGAAGATGACTTGATGTTTCTGATTATTTTCTGAGAAATAAGCGTTGTTATAGATATTTTATGCACGTAACAGAATGTTACGCTCGTTGTGCTCACACGTCCAAAAGCTTTGATTTTTATTTTATTTTTTTCATAAAAAAATCAAAGTGCTCTGATCTGATGTCTGATGCACCTCGTTCTTAGAAAATTAAAACTATATTGTCCATTTGGCATACTCACAGTATTTTAGTTGCGTTTTATATGATCTAAGTAAGTCTAAATCTAAAAAAAATCTAAAGAAAGTGTGTTTTTCTTGAGTTGTCACTTAAGTAATTAACCATAATTTATGATGGTATCGAGAATTTTCACTGTTAAACAAGACCAGTACCTCTAGTACGAAAAACTTTCGAGTTCGTTTCGTTTGCGTATTCAAAGTGTCATCGAAAAATTTTGTATGAAAAATTAAACAGCGCCCCCTAGGGCGGCTATAATATAGGGGGCGCTGTTTAATTTTTCATACAAAATTTTTCGATGACACTTTGAATACGCAACGAAACGAACTCGAAAGTTTTTCCTACTAGAGGTACAGTAATAGATACGAAACCTTTTCCCATAAAAGCGAGCGAGACTGACAGTCGTAGGTAGCCGACGAAAAAACAGTTTTCATTTTAATAGTCCAGCCAACAGACAGGGCCCTGAAAAAGAACCGGCCATCCCACGCGTCGTGTTAGAGTCTGAACTAATAAGGCCCAACTATGAAATGTCGAGTTAAATGTATAAAATAACTTGGGTGATCTCCATTTGTGATCTGAGGGTTCTGTATAGTTTTCTAATGCATACGTTCAGTTATTAAATTAAATACATAATAGCTTTGCTATTCTGTGGTTTCAATCAACCACGGTTCAGTCACGCATTTTAACCTTCTTCGGCCATGTATCTTGGCGCAGTAATGACTCCATAGAGCGTCTCGTAGTACAAGGAAAAGTTGAGGGCACCAGACCACGTGGTAGATCACCAATGAGATGGACGGACCAGATCAAGGCCTCAACTAAGTGCTCGGTTAGCGAAAGTACCCGGAAAGCTGCAGTCCGCGAGGAATAGCGCCGTATTACGAGGAACATCACTCTGAATAGTGATTCAAAATGATGACCACGACCACTCTGACAAGAGTGTACCGACTGAGAAGAAGAAGAAGAATTCTGTGGTACTGAAGACATCATCAACTGTCGACATTTTCATTTACATAGATTGGATTCCCGTGCTATTAAATTAGCAATAAGAGTTTTTTGGGTCTTCCAACTTGTAAAAATAATATTTAACTTAGGTTCGTTCGTTCGTTCGTTTCAACCAAATGACGTCCACCTTCCACAATGAACGGTCCTGCGCTGCCCGCATTTAACTTAGGTACTCTGAGTTCCTAAATACTTAATGTTGTACATTCTTGTAGGCTCCTAGTTCGGTCATTGGCCCTAAGATATTATTTAGGACTAATATATTCTAGGTGAAAAATTAAACACATAATAACTAACACACAGACCCGTAACTTTATGATTCATCGAATCAATCCAACCCAAATGCTTCACGCTACCTGCCCAAAGACTCCTGAAAATAAAAATAAAAACGTAAACACAGATCCGTAGCCATTTGCATTCAGGAAAAATAAAAGCTCACGAGAACAATTCGCATAACGTTAATGGTGTAAGAGTGATATTTTCAGGGTTCCCACAACTCGGTGGTGTGATGGAACACCGTAACTCGCCGTAATGTACTTAGCCGGTATTTTGAGGGCAAAGAGCAAGTAGCTGAAATCTTTGAAAGTTCAAATTAAATTATACCTACGGAAGTGGCCGGAAGTAGAGTTTTTGAATTTCATTTTTGTACTTTTTGTCATTCTAGGTCAGGTAAGTATATTTAATTAACAATTAGGTAGTATAGAATTTTAGTTGTACCTACCTACTCGTAATCGCACGCTTGTTTTTGTAGTTGAATTATGTACTATCAAACTCAATGGTTACTATTTTATTTTTTATAAACTACCAATCACGTAATCGTTCGTTCGTTTCAGCCAAATGACGTCCACTGCTGGACAAAGGCCTCCTCCAAGGTTTTCCACAATGCACGGTCCTGCGCTGCCCGCATCCAGGCTCTTCCCACGACCTTTACCAGATCGTAATCACGTAATGTTTTCTCAAAATACTTGTTACTCAATAAATGTAACCCAAAAAAAATCCTTGAGAAGTTAACGAACACATTAGCGGAAGACTTTTATTATGGAAGTAATCGAATCACAAAATTACAACCGTAAAATGACAAAACAGAAAAATTCACGTGACTCTTTCCTAAATATCAATGGAGTATAACTTCTGTTCCCATATCTGCTCTCCATATTCATATTCCGGGAGCCTTTACTTATTCAATATTTCCAAATTGGCCGACCGAAGTAATGGAGTTGAAAAAAACGGAACAAGCAGATGGATTTGTGGATCTGATTATTTATTTAAAACCTCCATTTCGCTGCATTTCGCGGTTTTCAAGTTATGATTTTGGCTAATGTGTTTGTGACGTCAGTAATTAGTGTGATATTTTGGATTTGGACTGGAGCTTTATAAAAGGTAATCATTAAATTAAATTAATTATATTATATTAATTATATTATATATTAATTTAATTATATATTATAATATATTAATTAATTAAAGGACCGGTCTTTGTGGAAATCCTTGGGGGAGGCCTTTGTCCAGCAGTGGACGTCTTTCGGCTGAAACGAACGAACGAACGAATCATTAAATGTTTATCTACTCGTATAGTTAGAGAATAGAGCTACATGATCATGGCTTAAAATTTACATAACATTGTGTGGCACTACGGCAACTTTGCTGTCTTCATTGAAGTTTCAATAGTGTTGTTTTAAATATAGGTAATTAAAAGTTTTAATTAGTATCGTCTATCTAATATAACTTTAGCCACCGCGTCAAGTAGAGCCATGTTTCTTAAGCTTTTGGTAGCTTTTTTGAACGAAAACTGAAAACGGTTAAGACGACACAACTACAACCCACACGATCGATAAAATAAGACTAAGCATGTATCTTATAAAACAGCTCCTAACTTTGGTATCAAATTCCGAACATTTGCGCAACATCAACCTGCAAACAAAACAGTTTATTAGCCTACAAAAATCACGAGCACCATTCACCCATATTTCAAGCGCCCAAATGGCAAACTTAGGATAACAAGTGGATCCAAATTCGCCATATGACCACGGTGTCAGAGACAACATTTATCATGCGAGATGTGACAACTGAATTTATTTGAGTAAAAAAACAAACAATAGTGGGGCTGGAGTGCCCTCGGGTAACAGTTTTACTAGTACTCTACGTTTTAGCGCAGAGTAGATTTGGGCAGAGAGGGTAAAGCGGTTTAAAAATGTTCTAGAAGTACAGTTACTTGACAATGAGGTAAAAAATACTGTGTAGAAAAAAGAACTACCTTATTACGGATAAATTACATATTACGGATCCGAGTAGTTCACATTAATTAGATACTTATTATGAACTAAATAAATACGGTATAAAAACTGTAGTGCACTCTTAAATAAATGGTGACCACTCTATGTATCTGTGATATGTTATTAGAATATGGTTTTGGTTATAGATATAAACTTAAAAGTGTAGGTTATTTTGTATTTTGCTTAATATTAGTATTTTGATCATAATAATTTTATTGACATGTTCATTAACATATTGAATTAACATATTGACATTTTACATATTGAAATTGATATAATAAATTATCTGTATTGTATAACTTGTTGGCGCGTTGGACTTTCTGTAAGCCTTCAAGCAGATTATAAATAAATAAATAAATTAAATTAGAACTAAGTATTTATCAAAAAAAACAGTGTAACAAAACAACTCCTGACCTAAAAAACAAGCACGCTCTGTCTCCCCCATTACTCTGTATCTCTTTTCAAAAAATCCAAGGGTGCGCATACACTAGGGCGCGCACAATAGCAAGATAGCAATTTGATATTCCGGCCACATTTTTAATAAGTCCCCGTAATGGGCAATGGCCCACTGTTTGATGGCTTTTTGTTGTGCCATTAGATAGCTGAGTGGCATGGTCAGTTGGGGCAGTTTACAGTTATGGCTCATTGATCAGACTATGTTAATTGAATAAAAAACTATAGCAGGAACTTTTGGGACAAAAAAGTTGGAACTGTACGAGATGTTGACCATTAATTAATTACGATTAAATGTAGAGTGAAACAATGTAAAGCGAATTTTAATCTACTTCTCTCTTGATAGTCTCACTACGATTCCCTTTTCAAATCGAATTTATTGTTTTTTTTTTCTTGTCAGCCAGCTCAAGTCCATTTTTTTTTCTTTTTTGTGACGTCATTAAATCTCACAGCACTAAAAATCTGTAACCCATACAAATATTTCTCTCGAATACCTCGCATGTGTATTTTATGATTCAGTTATCATATTTTTATTGAGTGGGTGTGCTAACTAACTATTGTGGCACATCTGTTCACTCGTGCCACTTCAGTTTTTGTCTTGCTTGATAGCGATGCGTGTTTGTTTTTTTTTTTGTAAAACCAGGATGTATTACGTAAGTATAAAATCACGTGTACGAATATTATAATGAAAGAAAAAACAATCATTATCATTTAGGTATTTTATCGTAATATCGTCGAGGTATAACGGTAAAAATATGAGTATAATAGTTAGTACAACTTTCTTTTAATAGACAACGATCTCGGTAGGTTCAGTGTTTAATTATTAAAACATCTATCATCATTCATTCCCTTTTTCAGTCTGTTTTAAAAATTATTTTACTGTTGTCTGTACGTAGAGAAACCTAACCCTCAGTCTGCCTATAGCTAGCTGCGTAGCTACCGCATGTTCAGTATGTAGTACAACTGTACAAGACAGTACAAGACGTTTCTAATTAGGGCTACTTAGCCAAACTAGTTAGTACCGGATCAGCACCAAGTACTAATTAAGTGGGGCTGTGTAGAAGTTCCTGCTAAGTTCAATTGTGTAAGTTCTGGGATTGCTTAGCGAACTGTTGTCCTGTCTTGGCACTTGGTTACTTGTGACATGCTACGTTTGCCAAATGTATTAGGTATTTATTTGTAAAATGAGAAAAGTTCTGAAAGTAAAAATAGTCCTACTAATATTATAAATGGGAAAGTTTGTATGGATGTCAGGATGTCAACATGTTTGTTACTCTTTCACGCAAAAACTACTGAACGGATTTTGATGAAACTGTACAGTATTATTGTTTATAACCCAGAACGTCATATTTTATAGGCTATAATTTATGACGATCTGTGACAAACTAGATTTCACGCGGGTGAAGCCGCGGGCAAAAGCTAGTAATTAATATACTTCGTAGCGTCTTTATGAAACTTAAAATATAATTTTTTTCCGTTTCGTAATTTTAATACGGAATTAGTGCGTCAAAATATTGGGTAAGAGCGTAGTCCTTGAGTGCGGTAACGCCTCTGAAAGTGTCTTGGGAGTACTGGAATTCCTGGAATTCCTGGAAGTTCTAGTACTCAAATTGGCTAGGAAATTTCATGATAAACTGATTCCATGCTTCAAAGGGCTCGTGACATCTTGTTGGTGAAAGTCAGACATTTATGCCCGTTTTCACCATCAATCCTTAATTTTTAAGTGACCCCTTTGAAATTCCTGTTATTTGTTACCACAGGGGTCTCGTAAGTCTGAAACACGTTGACCACAAATATTTTGTATTCTATGGAGAGTAATATTTGTCTTTCTTATTATTATAAAATAACTTTATACCATAACATAAGACATATCTCTAACTATCCAAACAGCACGGTTGTTTTAACCCCTCGGCTCATTCCGGCATAGTTTGGCCGCCGAGTTAAGGTCGCGCTAATTAAATACAAATCTCAAGACAATACGCTGCGCCGAGATTCCGGGGAAAACTTTACACACTATGCGATTTTCGATTTTCTTACAGCAACGAAAATGAAGGAATTAAGCTTAAGATATTGTTAATTTCGTTCGTTCGTTGTTATCCTTCTAAAAGAAACGTGTTGGTTTTTTTTGTGACAATTTATCTTCTATATTCCAACTCTACATATTCTAAATAAACACTCCCCCCCCCCCCCTAACAAAGATGTTATGCCCAGGACTATTATTATTATTATTTATTTTGCCCTACCAGCGGTTACATTTCCATACTAAACGTCAACTTAAACCATAAGTAGTTCAACCAGAGTCAAAATTTTTGTAATATGGAGGTTATTGTTTAAACTTTTTTGATACATAGTTGGCAAATAGAGAAAATACTCGTACTAGAAATGGCTCTCAGAACCAGAATTCATAATAATACCAAATAAATAATTCAAAGCCTAATTAATGGTTTTCATTATTTAAAACTAAATAAAGCTGTTACTATGGTGACTTGTCTTGAAAGGCCATAATAATTCCAAATAATGTTCTGCTTTGTTTGTACCTGATAAACTTATGCGAAAATTCACCCCGTGTGGTCCGACGCATCCATCCAAGTGGAAACTAGCGGAAGTTATAATTTATGGAGCGACTTCCGGCCAAGTAAGACTGCCGACCTGCCTGCTGTATAATGCACGCCGTCTGAGATCTACTTAGAACTATAATTAACATGGCATGGGTATTAACCCTAAGACGTTTTAAGGCAATGTTTTGAATATGAGCTGGCTGAAGTTTAAGGTAAAAACATTTTAGTCCATGAAAAGATTTAAGGCGAAGTTCATTTCCACGTTTAGGTGATCCTCGAAGTGAAATGCAAACCGTGAGCTTTTTTTTGTGCCGAATTGATGCACAATGGATATCAATTGTTACGTGATCAAATGCGACCGCTTGGGGATTGATGGGTTAAAAAAAGATTTGTGTGACCACCATATCGGGACAGTTTAAATACTTAATTACTTGAGTTGATAAGAAATGGCAAAAGAAATTCTTTACTAGATCAGAAATGAGGAGATGAGAGATTAGCAAGCTGAAGTGGCAATAGGCAGGGCACAGTACGCAGAACTGACGGCCGATGGGGCAGCAAGGTTCTGAGTGTATGCCACGTACCGGAAAACGTAGCGTGGGACGTTCACCCACAAAGTGGACCGATGACCTGGTAAAGGTAGCAAGAAATGTTGATGATTATGAAAAGAAATTCAGTCACCTTTGTAAAATTTACCGTGTAGGTATTACTGATTTTCAGGTCAAACTTAATGTTAATTGCCGAATATTACACTTTATTACACTTCAGTGACACAATTAAATAAACAAGATAAACTCGTTGGTTGCGTAAATAAAAATTAAATGTGTAAGAAAATTATTACTGATGAGTTAACTGTTAACGTATACAAACCACTATTATATCATGAATGTGTCATGTTTTAATTCGGGTAAGACATATCAAAGTTACTGAATTTGGTGTTCGGGTGTGTTAGGTAATGCATTATTTTGTAAATTATTGCTGTAAGTAAAATTAAAAAACAATTACATGTAATTACTAAATAATATTTCTACATCCAGTGGTTATTAATAGTGAATCTTTTGATTGTTATTGTCATACTTATTAATTTGTTGCAATAAAATTACCTAAGAAATATTGTTCATTTTTAATTTGATTTAAGGAACTTTTGTGCGTAAAGCATCCTCTATTAAAAATTAGACACACCAACTTTTAACACAAAAAGCACCACGCTTTCACCGTGATTCAATTTCAAATGCTTCTGATGCTTACGAACAGATGGCGCTAAACATCAGGTAAAATAAAAAAGAAGAATGCATCGTCGATCAGCGATGACTTTGATGGCTGTCAATTTTACCAAATTTTTCTGTCAAAATCTTTGCAGAATGCGGAATGGCATCTTCTGTGATGTTATTTTTGCCTAATTAATTTTCAATGTAAAGCCTAAAAATATTTTTTTCAGGCAGTAAAGAATTTGTCGAAAGTGTTTCATCACATAATTTACCACAGCATCATCATATTTTGTATGCTCATTGTACAAGATGCTTCTAACGTGACAAATGATCAGGTAAATTCATTTATCCCATTTTTAATTTATTTAAATTCCTGTAAAAAACAGATAACAGCACATCAGAATACGAGTATTCATTTTGTTCTACATCAATGCATCTAATTATTGTGTAGGAAAAAAAATTACACAGTGTGATGCATGGGTAAGGAAAGTTCTGGAGTGGAGGTAGGACATGGTGAACAGATGACCTTGCAAAAGTAGCAGGAAGGCTGCTACCAACCTGCAAATCTGGAAATTTAGGGTAGGCCTATGTTCAGCAGTGGACGTCCTGTGGCTGAAATGATGATGATGAATGATACCGTCGTCCATTCTTTGGTATTAGCATGGTACAAGACTATTGAGCCCAACGCTTCCTAACACGGACCTTACCTTTCCGCGCATAGATGTCCTTGGAACGCCGCTACATTGCGCGGGCTATCCTCAATGCTATACTAACCCCGCAGTTTTCTCAGTTTTTTCCTCAAAACTGATCTGAACACGGACGTCTGCTTCAGGTAGCCTTCAACTGCATGATTTTGTTACAGTATCCTTTGGTCACAATTCGGCCAAGGCAATTCTATGGCAAAGAAGTCAAAATTGGCGAATTAAAACACCATGTAAGTGGATTGGCGTCATTTAATCAATCTTTATTTTATCTGTATGTGTAATTGTGTACATGTTATCAACGATGTTTTTGTAGGTTTTTATAAAAAAGTTGGTAAACAAATGGAAGATGATGTACAGGGCGATATGTTCTGGAAACATCATCACGCAGGAAAGGGTGTTGACGTCATCGCATTGCTTTTTAACGAATAGGAAGAAGTAAGTTACTCCCAATAAGTCTGTAGACCTAAATTATTTCAGAAGTTAACCTATAATTTTTTTTTTTTTTTTTTGTTATAATGTAAAATTAATATCTCAAAGATGATTTTAAACACTCCACTTAAGACAGCTACAATAATAGTCACAGAGATTTAGTGAAGAAGATCCTTTACCCGCTGCTGGCACTAATTTTGTATCCAATGATGGAAAATAATTATCATAGAGCCTCCTTTCTAGGTACAGGCTTTCCTTAAGGTATCTGAAAGTGGTAGGAGGCACGCTCAGCACATACCAACAGCACCCCATGCACGACTCCGTACAGCAATGGCGGTCGATAAAGCACGTGTATTCGCAGAAATTCTACAGATTTCCAGCTTACAATCTCGCTGTAGTAGTAAGTAGTCGTTTTGTACTCTTTAAAGCTTTTTACAGTTTTACTGATAATGACCAACGACCTGATAAAAGTAGCAGGAAGGCGCTGGATGCAGGCCGCTATTAACTGTACGATGTGGAAGTCATTGGGGGAGGCATGTTCAGCAGTGGACGTTCTGTGGCTGAAATGATGATGATGATCACTGCATAGTGCTGCTCGAACCTATCTAAAACGATGATTAAAATTTGTTTAAACTTAAGAATAGATCAAACCTGCTGTTCTAATTTGACCAAATATAGAGTCATTTCAGAAAACTGACCTGAGACAGCTTCGACTGACCTGAGACAGCTTCGTCTTGATATAAAAATGTCTCTCGGGAAAGTTGTAAGTTTGCAATCATTGTTTTTAATTTCACAGGTGGTGGAGAAACCGTGGGATTTCAACCAGTACGTAAACAAAATACCGTATGCGTCTAAAGACCACGACTTTGATGGAATATGTATGGCTATANCCATAATAATTCCAAATAATGTTCTGCTTTGTTTGTACCTGATAAACTTATGCGAAAATTCACCCCGTGTGGTCCGACGCATCCATCCAAGTGGAAACTAGCGGAAGTTATAATTTATGAAGCGACTTCCGGCCGAGTAAGACTGCCGACCTGCCTGCTGTATAATGCACGCCGTCTGAGATCTACTTAGAACTATAATTAACATGGCATGGGTATTAACCCTAAGACGTTTTAAGGCAATGTTTTGAATATGAGCTGGCAGCCAGCTGCTGGCTGAAGTTTAAGGTAAAATCTTTTTAGTCCATGAAAAGTTTTAAAGCGAAGTTCATTTCCATGTTTAGTTGATCCTCGAAGTGAAATGCAAACCGCGAGCTTCGTTTTGTGCCGAAATGATGCACAATAGATATCAATTGCTACGTGGTTAAATACGACCGCTTGGGGATTGATGGGTTAAAAAAAGATTTGTGTGACCACCACATCGGGACAGTTTAAATACTTNTTTGGTTTAACAACAAGAACCAAAGTTATTCTATTAGATAAAAATATTTGTTACTAAAATATTATGATATTCGGGTACTTTTTGGCCCCGGACACGTCATTTTCTTGGCCGGTGGAATGACCCTTTACTAGATCAGAAATGAGGAGATGAGAGATTAGCAAGCTGAAGTGGCAATAGGCAGGGCACAGTACGCAGAACTGACGGCCGATGGGGCAGCAAGGTTCTGAGTGTATGCCACGTACCGGAAAACGTAGCGTGGGACGTTCACCCACAAAGTGGACCGATGACCTGGTAAAGGTAGCAAGAAATGTTGATGATTATGAAAAGAAATTCAGTCACCTTTGAAAATTTACAGTGTAGGTACCTACTTATTACTGATTTTTTAGGTCAAACTTAATGTAATTGCCGAATTATTACACTTTATTACACTTCAGTGACACAATTAAATAAACAAGATAAACTCGTTGCTTGCGTAAATAAAAATTAAATGTGTAAGAAAATTATTACTGATGAGTTAACTGTTAACTTATCCAAACCACTATTATATTATGAATGTACCAGTTTTTAATTCGGGTAAGACATCAAAGTTATTGAAATTAGTGTTATAATAATTAAGTAATCTCTACAAATCATTGTATAGGCATATACAAACGTAAATGCAGTAAGTAGGTACCTACTTGTTTGCGTTTAGACACTCGCTTTGACTACGGTCCAGTCTTGGCTTCGGAAAGCCCAATTTTTGTATGAATAATCATAAGTGAATCATAAGTAAGTAAAATAAAATAAAAAAAGTCGTGTTAATTAGACCATTTAATGATCTTATTTTAATGATCTCCGATTTGTTAGATGTTAATTCAAAATAAAATGTTGTAAAAACATAATAACATTTTAAATCATAAGAAAAAATTATAATATTACCAATCAAATAATTCTGTTACAGGTTATTACCGTGTGCATGCATTTATTTATTGGCGATTAAATAATTGGCAAAATATGATAAATAATTGGCAAGATATGATATAAAATAATTGGAAAAATTGACGTTTCCTGAATATTCATGAAGCGTTTAATTCGCTTACATAATTCAATTAAGTGTTTCTTAATTAATAGGTAATGCATTATTTTGTAAATTATTGCTGTAAGTAAAATTAAAAAACAATTACATGTAATTACTAAATAATATTTCTACATCCAGTGGTTATTAATAGTGAATCTTTTGATTGTTATTGTCATACTTATTAATTTGTTGCAATAAAATTACCTAAGAAATATTGTTCATTTTTAATTTGATTTAAGGAACTGTTGTGCGTAAAGCATCCTCTATTAAAAATTAGACACACCAACTTTTAACACAAAAAGCACCACGCTTTCACCGTGATTCAATTTCAAATGCTTCTGATGCTTACGAACAGATGGCGCTAAACATCAGGTAAAATAAAAAAGAAGAATGCATCGTCGATCAGCGATGACTTTGATGGGTGTCAATTTTACCAAATTTTACTGTCAAAATCTTTGCAGAATGCGGAATGGCATCTTCTGTGATGTTATTTTTGCCTAATTAATTTTCAATAAAAATATAATGCCTAAAAATATTTTTTTCAGGCAGTAAAGAATTTATCGAAAGTGTTTCATCACATAATTTACCACAGCATCATCATATTTTGTATGCTCATTGTACAAGATGCTTCTAACGTGACAAATGATCAGGTAATTCATGGTCCGATTTTTAATTTATTTAAATTCCTGTAATAAACAGATAACAGTAGGTAGGTACATAAGAATACATTTGGTTATAAAAGTAATTATTGCATAGGAAGAAAAATCTATATCACAGTTCTGGAGTTGCCTCCACTCCAAGGTGAACAGATGACCTTGCAAAGGTGGCAGGGAGGCAGCTACCAACCGGCAAATCTGGAAAGGACAATGGGCAAAATGGTACCCGGCTCCAATAGATATGTGTCTAGTATCGTTTGAAAGGTCTTACCAAGATGAACAACTTTTACTATGACCACCAGCCTCAGATCTGGTTGTGTACGAAGATATACATACTTTTTTGCAGAATGGTACCCGGCTCCAATAGTTATGTTTGTAGTCTCATTTGAAAGGTCTTACCAAGACGAACAACATTTACTATGGCCACCAGCCTCAGATCTGGTTGCGTTCGAAGATAAAGATACTTTTTGTGTAACCTAAGTATCATACAGTACCTATGAAGGGGGACGCGCTCGAGGCAGGGCACCGACGAGATGGTCGGACGCGGTGAGGAAGACGGTGGGTGGGAGTTTGCATCGTGCGGTCCACACAGCTTATGACCGCAGTCTGTGGAGGAACACTATCTATGGTCGCGATCCTCATCAGTGAGGGACCGAGGAAGAAGAAGAAGAAGTATCATACGTGTCCATCGTATGGTACTTAGGTTATGCGAGGCAGGAAGGGTTTACTGCTCCAGCATCCTTCCTTAACTCTATAATTATTGATGGGGATAATTGTGAAATAAATATTTTTATTTAAAGAAGTACTACCCCCTTATTAATAAAAAGTTACACCTAGGAAGAGCCTTGGATTAAAATGACATTTCCATACCAAATGACAATTTAAGCCAGAGTTCAACTAGAGTGTAACTATTATTAATAAAGGGGTTAAAGTTTTATTACTTCTTAAGGGTTTTATTATGGGTTGCTAAAGCGAATAAACCCACAAGACCCAATAAGTCCACCCACAAGATGGACCGACGACCTCATAATGGTAGCGGGAAGGCGCTGGATGCAGGCCGCCACCAACCGGCCATTGTGGAAATCATTGGGGGAGGCCTATGTTCAACTGGACGTCCTATGGCTAAAATGATCATGATGATGATGCTGAAAGCGAATAAAGGGCTAATAGCTTGGGTAGTTCATCGTAGGTATAATCCTTTCCTTTTCAATGCTTCTTTTAGTTATATTAATAGAATGTACATACTCGTATACATGGATGATTGTGTTATACTTTCATTATAATACTTAGTGGAATTACTGCTTTCAAAACGTGAATTAGAACTGGCCCCATAGCAGACATTTTCCTACATCTAAAGGCCTTTTAAAATATATATTGGTTATGGCTATTGGAGCGGGTACCACTTTCCATACATTTGTGCCCATCATCCTTTAGGGTAGGCGTTCAGCAGTGGACGTCCTGTGGCTTAAAAAGATGATGGTGAAGCATATGCCGTCGTCCATTCTTTGGTATTAGCATGGTACAAGACTATTGAGCCCACTGCTTCCTAACACGGACCTTACCTTTATGCATGGATGTCCGCGTGCGGATCTATTTTGAGGAGAAACACCGTTACATTTTCCCTAGCTATCCCTCGCAGTTTTCTAAGTTTTGCTCCAAAACTGATCTGAACGCGGATGTCTGCTTCACTCAGCCTTCAACTGCACCGCACTAGCTCGCACTTATTACGTGTAATGTAAACTATAAATTACGAGTTTCTCAGCACCAGCCCATAATGTGTCCCGAAGTGGTGGTAGAACAAGCTATGTACTAAACTAAACAAACTATGTATTTCATTTCACCATTTTGTTACAGTATCCTTTGGTCACAATTCGGCCAAGGCAATTCTATGGCAAAGAAGTCAAAATTGGCGAATTAAAACACCATGTAAGAAGTGGATTGGCGTCATTTAATTATCCTTTAATCTGTGTGTGTATGTTAATCGCGATGTTTTTACAGGTTTTTATAAAAAAGTTGGTAAACAAATGGAAGATGATGTACAGGGCGATATGTTCTGGAAACATCATCACGCAGGAAAGGGTGCTGACGTCATCGCATTGCTTTTTAACGAATAGGAAGAAGTAAGTTACCTCCAATAAGTCTGTAGACCTAAATTATTTCAGAAGTTAACCTATAATGTAAAACTAATATCTCAAAGATGATTTTAAACACTTCACTTAAGGCAGCTACAATAATAGTCACAGAGATTTAGTGAAGAAGACCCTTTACCAGCTGCTGGCACTAATTTTGTGTCCAATGATGGAAATAATTACCATAGAGCCTCTTTTCTAGGTACAGGCTTTCCTTAAAGTATCTGAAAGTGGTGGGGGGCACGCTCAGCACATACCAACAGCACCCCATGCACGACTCCATACAGCAATGGCGGTCGATAAAGCACGTGTATTCGCAGAAATTTTACAGATTTCCAGCTTACAATCTCGCTGTAGTAGTAAGTAGTCGTTTGTACTCTTTAATGCTTTTTACAGTTTTACTGATAATGACCAACGACCTGACAAAAGTAGCAGGAAGGCGCTGGATGCAGGCCGCTATTAACTGTATGATGTGGAAGTCATTGGGGGAGGCATGTTCAGCAGTGGACGTTCTGTGGCTGAAATGATGATGATGATCACTGCATAGTGCTGCTCGAACCTATCTAAAACGATGATTAAAATTTGTTTAAACTTAAGAATAGATCAAACCTGCTGTTCTAATTTGACCAAATATAGAGTCATTTCAGAAAACTGACCTGAGACAGCTTCGACTGACCTGAGACAGCTTCGTCTTGATATAAAAATGTCTCTCGGGAAAGTTGTAAGTTTGCAATCATTGTTTTTAATTTCACAGGTGGTGGAGAAACCGTGGGATTTCAACCAGTACGTAAACAAAATACCGTATGCGTCTAAAGACCACGACTTTGATGGAATATGTATGGCTATAGCCGTGAGGTCTGTAAAGGTAATTCAAAACTATCAACATTAAAAAGTGTGTCCTAATATGATGATAACGATAGTAATGTTTGCAAGAACGTAAGGGCTTCAAGGAGATTAGGAGGTGCAGACAGCGTCTAATAGTCAGTGACACCCAAAGTAGCCGAAAAGTTCGCAACGTCTATGTTACAATTCGAATAAGGTTATGTAGTGAACTTTTAAGTTTCAACCACACCGACGCGTACAGATCGCCATCACCGGCGCGATCATAGGCCAAGAAACAACCGCTGGTGTGGTTGAAGTTTAGGTGTGATTGAAGCATTAGGTCACTTTGGGTGTCACAAACTATTTGACGTTGACTGTAATACCCCAAAGCGTGAATGACCCGGCTTTTACCCGTGGTCCCCCCAACATGTCCCCAATTTATTTTAACCATGGTCCCACCGCACTAAGTGGCAAACATTGCATGTCACCCATGTCTGGGATGAAATATCAAACGCCGAGTAGGATTTGAGTGACTTTAACCCACATGTGTGATGTGAAGATATTATAAAGATATTATGGTGCCGTACCTACCTATAATTATTTTCTATATTAATTATAGATTTTTTTATAATATTATAGATACCTAGGCTAGGTGACAAGCTATGTTTGCCACTTAGTGCGGTGGGACCATGGTTAAAATAAATTACCCGTAGACCCACTGGCAAACACTGTTCAGAACGGTGGGACAACGGGTAAAAAAAATTACCCGTGGAGCCACCAGGGGGACATGTTTGGGGGGACCACGGGTAAAAGCCGGAATGACCTTATTAAACTCGACAGGAAAGCGTTCAAACTCTTGCAGAGACAGAGGTTTGATGACAAGGAGGAAATGCGAAGAGATCAGCAGTTCAGAAAGGAGTAATAATTATAGAAATCAATATGAAATATTGAAATATCTAAAATATGAAATGTAAAATCGTAAAATATGAAATTATGAAATGTTTGAACTATAAGATATTGTGAAATATGAAATATAAAATTTGAAATTGTTTAAACTACAAAATATTGTGAAATATGAAATTTATGAAATATAAAATTTGAAATCCCGCATGAAGGCTGTTCACTAATTTGAGCTTCGCTCGCAGCCCTCAGCAACCCAATACCCTCATCCGAATAGAATTTAGGGAATTTCTCATGTGTGATTATTTTAAATTATATTAAGAAATTATCGTGGATGCATTCTGCAACACACGATTTAAAACACAGGGGATTACATCCCCGAAAATAATAAAATTGCGGTTGCGCAAGATCGACCAAAATTCCAAAGTGATTTGACAGCTCAACTGACAGCCTGCGAGTCATTGACATCGCAAGACGTTTCGTTTCGCCGCTTAGGTAAAAAGCAAATACTNTGTCCCCAATTTATTTTAACCATGGTCCCACCGCACTAAGTGGCAAACATTGCATGTCACCTATGTCTGGGATGAAATATCAAACGCCGAGTAGGATTTGAGTGACTTTAACCCACATGTGTGATGTGAAGATATTATAAAGATATTATGGTGCCGTACCTACCTATAATTATTTTCTATATTAATTATAGATTTTTTTATAATATTATAGATACCTAGGCTAGGTGACAAGCTATGTTTGCCACTTAGTGCGGTGGGACCATGGTTAAAATAAATTACCCGTAGACCCACTGGCAAACACTGTTCAGAACGGTGGGACAACGGGTAAAAAAAATTACCCGTGGAGCCACCAGGGGGACATGTTTGGGGGGACCACGGGTAAAAGCCGGAATGACCTTATTAAACTGAAAATTCCCAGCGTAAATTACAAAGCTGTTTTTCAAGCGTACTAGGCCTACTCAACTTTTCCACTATTGTCGTATTGGTGTAGCCGTGTAGCCTTGGCCTTAAATATTGGTTCTAAACGCCGCAGAGTTGGTCCACATCCAAGAACTTGTTCTCGGAGGAGTTCAGGATGATAAAGCGGTTCGATTGCGAGAGGACTCTCCTCAGGAGTTGCAGACTTTACTTCTGCACAGGTACCGATACAAGCAAGTTGCTGTTAGACTCTATTGTAAGTATTACTAATTCCTAATATTAATTTATTGACAACCTTCTATGATGACCATCATCGATGATATTTTTGTTGAAATTAGTTTCGCAAGGGTTTTTCCCGTTTCCTCGTTGACCTACTAATTTATCTCGTGTATGGTAGACTTCCTGGTGGTCCTACTAGTAAAAGTAGATTAACATTTTAACAATAATAGGACTACGAGAAACTAGACTTCCTGGTGGTCCTACTAGTAGAACATATTAGTAGGATCACGAGGAAACAGGGTTTCCCTCCCTCGTTTTTATTTGTGATAATTCATCCGACTAAACAAAATTTCTTTTTCCGATTCATTCTTCTGTGCCCACATTGGCTTTATAGAGTTTTGAACTTGATAACCTATTCAGGAGTCCGAAGGTGGCGGTCTAATTTGTCACGGAACCGGCGACCCCCAAGAAGTGAATGAGGAGCAAGGCCTGCTGGTCGGCGTGACGTCACTCATCTACACGAAGCTCCCCACTCTGCACCACAAAGTGGGGCTGTTCCACAAATGGGTCACCGACGAAGCTCACACGAATGTAGAGGTCCATAATGTGTTAATGTTGTTTTGTTTGCTCATTAAATTGTGTATTTATTAATTCTCTTTTTATTTAGTCAAGAAATAATTTTGCTGTCCAGCAAATCAAGAGGCTTTCAGAAAAATCTAAAGGTGACTTACACGAGAACTATTTTCTGCTGAACTTTCCTTTGACAAGGAAAAATATACGATCGGAACACAAATTGTTAATTATAAAATCTTCCCTATTTCTTTCTTATTACTTTTACGTACACGGTAGAAACAAAATACACAAATAATGTAAACAATGAAAAAATATAATAAAATAATAATAAAAAAACGTGAACGGAGAACTATTTGCTTCATTTTTGTCTATAAAACGTGTGTAAGTAGATGTTCTAGTGAAGATGGAGCCGCCGATACTTCTTTTCAAGATATTTGCACAAGCAATGCCTACCAAAATGCCATTCGGTCCTTCAGATTTCTCTCCAGTACCAGCACACACTAACGGGCCGCCTGAATCACCCTGAAATAAAGTTTATTTATTTAGTTTTTTACCCCATCTTGGGAAAGGAATCAATCAGCATATTTGACAATAAAACAAATAAATAACACTTAGGCCGCGTGTACACACGCTAAGAAAAGTCACAGGGCCTACGCAAGAGTTCGTGTCGTTTCTACACACGAACCGTGTACATTGCTCCGGCGCTGACCAAGAAATAATTCTTGTCTTCGCTAGACATGATACGCGGCGGACACGCACTGGGTGACTTTTCGTAGCTAGGTCCGAAGAAATTCTTGTCTTGTCTGCGCCAGACACGGTGAAAATTCTTAGCGTGTACAAGAAGCCTTAAGTGCGATGGTAATGATGATACACACCTTCCCAACATCCGTCTTTACTCCTGAAGTGCAGACGAACGTCTTCATGTCCGCGCTTAATTTCTTGCTACACCAATAACTTGGTACCAACTCCAACTTAGCTATCATTAACTTTGAAGAATCTATCTGAAAAAATTTATAAGCGCTATACAGGCGATGCATGATTTAAAAAATAAGTAATTTATAGTATGATACGTGATTGTCGATCGCACATAATTATCTTACGTCCTCCTACTCTATCGGGTCTATTGGGTATATAGTACTTACATGATGGAATTTTTACAGTCGGTACATTGGGATGTAAAGAAAATAGCTAGCAGTAGCTGGATGAAAAAGTGGGTGAGATTCCCCTTGGCTTTCGTCCAAGTTAGGTTAGTTAAGCTGTGTAGGTACACCTACAGACTAAAATGATGGTAAATGAGATTTATGAACAAAATGGCAAACCTCAGGTATATGACTTATCAGTCCAAAGCCTGAAGCCACACATTCTCCCCGGTAGTCGCGCCAGCGCTTGGCAAACGGAATCGGGGCGATGTGCGCGTTGAAAACAAATGGCTGTAACGTCGTCTGAAAAAATAATAATCAATAATGTTAAGCCGGACTAACTTTTGACGACAAAACATTCTTGATACTTTTTAAGGGTGAACTTAAAAGTAAATTATCTGCAAATTATTTTGAAAAAAAAGTTACCACAACTGCAACGTCATGTTCTGGAAAATCGTAGCCTGAAGGGTAGATAACGTTTTTTAGCCTTCTCCACTGTGCGCCTGAGGGATTGTCTTGAGGTCGGTATCTCTCTTTACTGACGAGGGTACCCGCCACAGCAAAATATACCCCCACTTCTTTGGTGCTTAATATTCTAAATGGCAAAAATATTTGATAATATAAGTGATATGCCACTATTTATTGACTAAGCTTGCAAATTACATCTTAGCAAAGTAAACTGTACACACGTCAAATTCTCCATTTGCCTAGTCAAGATCCAGTAGACCTAGGATGCGCGCCGCGATAAGCGGTTATCACGCCATTTTATCGATTTTGTCCTTGCATTTTGACGTCGATAAAGTATATCACGGCGCGTATCCTAGCCCGGCTGGTGAAAGTTGCGGGAAGAGCCTGAATGCGAGCAACGCAGGACCGGTCGTTGGGCATATCCTTAGTAAAAGCCTTTGTCCAGTAGTGGACGTCATTTGGTTAAAACGAAATTAGAGAGGGGGTGCTCCTTTAGTGGAGACTAGTGCTACTATTAATAAAATATCCTTGCTTACATAGTTTCAGTGAAACAACCCGATTTTTTATTGTGGTCAAAGCAGTGGGCTGCGGAGACCAACTTTGAAGGGGAAATGATACTACCGCCGCAAAATGTGTCGTACACTTTGCTGTGACGGCTGTACCGTTGTTTGAAGCCTACCTGAAACAACGAGATTATTTTATTTAAGCCTTATGTTAGTATGCCGAACCTATAGAGCAAGTATAGCCAGTATTAGTAGGAATTCACTACTGAACATAGATGTCGGCTTCTTGTACACGCTAAGAAATTTCACCGTGTCTGCCGCAGACGAGACAAGAATTTCGTCGGATCTAGCTATGAAAATTTGTCACACTTCGCGTCCGCTGCGTGTCATGTCTAGCGCAGACAAGAATTATTTCTTGGTCTGCAGTGTATGTTCGTGTGTATAAACGACACGAATTCTTGCATAGGTCCGGCGATTTTTTTAGCGTTTACAAGCTTGGTACAAGCTTTCCTCTAATATGCGACTAGGTAAAATAGCGCGTGAGAAGCATCTCCAGCAGTAGATTGTTAATAGACTTATGAAGGATAAAATTTAATAACATTTTGCTACTACTTCTTACTATGCTTTGGTATTTTGAGCACAAATCTATGTGAATCTCTATGTCATTTAGGTACTTATACCTACCTACTTTAATAGCAGTCTGTAACAATAAACGCTTAACTTAACTGATAGGGTATATCTCCAAGTGCAGCAGGGTAGCCATTCACAATCCGTGGTATCAAGGAAGACTCATTCACGAATACCGGCTTTACCATGATTTGGCACAAATATTCCCTAAATATGCCCATGAAAAGAGCAAGATACCAATAAGTAATAAACATTTTCAAAAACTATGAAAAACTTGTGCTTCAAATAATATGTTTATCACAATGTTAATCTATGAATGGTACGATTAGGACAGGCATGGCTCGTTTATTGGTATTTTAGCTTAATATAAGGTTTCCTTGTATTTTGTTGAAGAATTAATGCAAATACTTGTAAATGTTATTTGTTTTGACAAGATTTATATAGAAAAGGGACAAATACAAAATGCCAAATGAATATTCTTAATCTGTGGTAGTTTTAGATCTTCGCTGAGTACCTCTACCAAAGAGGTTATTTATTTCTACAAGCATAGCCTAGGCTAGGTCTAGGTTTCTGAAATTCTGCAGTAGTGGGAGTGCTGGTATCAGAATAACCCTATCCGTCTGATAAGCGTCGTTTATAAGAACCTTAATCTAAATCTTAGTATTTCTATAAGTTTTATGTAGGACGCAAGTAAACAAACTTCTGAACAAAACATGCTATTGTGTGTTATTACTTGTTAAATATTAATAAAAGCTTGCATTGGGTTCTTTAAAATAGTGGAAAAAGAAAAACAAAGTAAAGTATGGAAAATCCGTAATGTAATAAAATAATTTGGTAACAATAACATTTTAGTGTTTGACCGCTGTTGACTTCATTTGGTCCGATATACTGCGCATAAGAGGAGACCCTGGTGAAGAATGAGCCGGCCCTACTGTGGCCGCTGACGATGCCGACCAGGATGCCCTTGGAACCTTCTTCGTGTTCTTTGGTACCGGAACAAACTAACGGGCCGCCTGAATCGCCCTGAAAATTAGATTTGTAAGCATACAAAAAGCGGTGCGATTAGAGGCGGAGAAAGTTCCAACTGTAAAAGATTAAACTGTACTAATGTACCATCGGCAACAGTGTTAAAGACGACCCACGCTGAACTGTCCCACCAAACTCAATGACAGGGGGGCGCTACCATCGTTCAACTATACGGTTTCCAACATGGCAAAAATCTGAACCAGCGATCCGGTATTGACGGTGGGGCCCCACTGTCAATGTCATCGACAGGACAGTCCAGTATTTTGGAACTATAACTATCCATTGCCTGTCATGTCGTCTCGTTCTATCGCAAAGAATCACCATTTGATGAGAGCGAGAGCAAAAACGGAAATTGATAGTTAACAGTGTGGCCGTGTGTACTTAAAATATTCGAGAGTCAGCCAAATGCTTTTGCTGCATTATCTTTGTTGCTACTGTAGCATGTTCCACTTTGATCACCTGGATTAAATCACCCAGGTGATCAGTGGACTCCAAGCGACATTTGATGTCCTTTGATCACCCATGGATAAGATCACCTAGGTGATCAAAATGGACTACTATAACAATGGGTGATCAAAGGACACTAAAGTGTGTAGTTCACTTTGATCACCTGGATTAGATCACCCAGGTAGAGAATATAGACCGTATACGCGTTCTTGGCTACTATTTACCTGCGCAACGTCTGAAATTTTGTCTGATGTGCAGATGAAACTCGACATATTCTTACGATGCATCTTCGTGCACCAATAAAGTGGCAACACTTCTAAGGTGGCAAGCAACAACTTGTCTGAAGTAAGCTGTGACATAATAATATGGAACATAGGTAGATGCATACGAATAAGATTGATATTAAGGTCTTGTTAGATACATAAACAACTCAAATTACCTTCTTCTTTTTAGATCTTCGTCCGTACCCAGAAACCAAGCACTCTCCTCTGTAGTCCTCAAAGCTTCTAGCGTAAGAGATTGGAGCGATGTGCTCGTTAAAGTTAAATGGCAGTAATGTGATCTAAAACATTCCAAGTTACAGTTCATCATCATTATCATATCTTTCCAGAGAGATCAGGTAAAGGTCACCTATGGTTTTTCCACAAATAAACTAAATAAATAACCAGATTAATAGTGTACCACAATAGCAATGTCGTTGCTTGGAAACCTGTAGCTGCTAGGATATGAGACTGTGCTTATTTTTCTCCACTGTGCGCCCGTTGGCTTGTCTTCAGCTTGGTATATTTCCCCATTTAGCAAAGTACCGGCCACAGCCAACTTATTCATTACTTCCTCACTTCTTAGTACGCTGTAATATGAAAACTTTATATGAAGTTAACACTACGTTTAAGGAGTTCCTGAATGGACACCGTGTGCGCATTGTTGGTTATCACTTAGAAAGATGGATAGACGATCTATTCAATCTGCTTATGACAGAAATTGTGGTAGAATAACCAAAAACCGGGCACGACCAGTGTGCATTAGAAAATTCCTTTGTCTTATGGACTAACGTGGAAGGAACACGATGGTTAATTACAAATTGTCGTCACCGAGTCGGTAGTTGAAAACAGTGCTTTACATTTTTTTTCGTTTTTATTTTTTTTCAATCAGTGTTTTACTCGAGTACTGTGTAAAATGGTCCCAATGCACAAAAACAATTATGTTTACGCCCAAAATTGAATGGTCTGTTTCTCATGAAAAATCCTCCCTCACGCCTGTAAGTGGAGCTATTGCTGCTTAAATTCAATTTTCAATATCTTACATAGATTCACCAGAGGATTCAGAGTTCCTGGCCTCAAAGCAATGGGCTGCGGTCACCAGCTTAGTACGACCAATGATGACTCCGCCACAGAAGGTATGGTAGTATGACACACGGGTAGCGATCGCTTTAAAACTAACCTGGAAGGACATTAGGTACCTATCATCAGTAAAGAAATTTAATAGAGAAAGCAAATGAATATAAATAAACAACACCCAGCAGACCAATACAAACAAATATGTTCTTGCACACAAATGTTTCCACTGTGCGGGAATCGAAACCACGACCTCAGCATATAAATGTTCGTTACGAACCACTATTATACACAAAACGGTCGGCAAATCTTTCGACCTTAAGGTCCGACCTACTGGTAGATCTCAGTCCCTCTCGACTAGAGGTACTGTATGGTAAAATGGTAGAGGCAGATTACCTTGATAATTAAGTGCAGACAAGCCAGAGAAGTCTTCATTTATAAAAAGAAGATAATAAAATACCTGATAGGGCACATCCCCCAAAGCAGCCACATAGCCGTTTACTACTCGCGGTACCAACGCCGACTCATTAACATATACCGGCTCAATGATATACTGGGAAAAAACTGCGACAACACTCAATAAATTTAAAACGAAAGCCAAAATACTATTGAAAATCATGACAAAAACAACTCGAATTTATAGATGACCCACGCTGAACTGTCCCGCCAAACTCAATGACAGGGGGGCGCTACCATCGTTCAACTGTATGGTTTCCAACATGGCAAAAATCTGAACCAGCGATCCGGTATTGACGGTGGCGCCCCACTGTCAATGTCATCGACAGGACAGTCCAGTATTTTGGAACTATAACAAAACATGACAAGTCCATAAACACGCAAGGATATTCAAAGTTAGGGCTCGCGCGCACGGGTGAAAGAAAGAAAGAAACATTTATTGCAATGGACATCACAAAAGACAAAAGAGATAAATAAAAAAAAGCAAACAAGACAGAGGTAACACATAAAACATACATTTGAAGAGAAAGTAAACTGAACAGTGCCACTCAGCATATGCCGACTATGCCGTGGCTCCCGGTGAGGAAGGCCACGCGACGCTGGTTTTCAGTGTGCCCCATGCCGAGTGGGAGTCACGGACACTAACCGGTGACTTTTGTCGCCGTGACTTTTTTTGTCACTACTACACTGAGTCCGTGCCGCTGCAGCGCTGAGTGAGAGCGGAATCTAGCAAAATCTAGCCCAAACATAAACTAAAGCTTCAATCACACTAACACGTGCAGCCCCCCTAGACAAAACGCACTTTTTGATCGAATCGAAAATCGAATCCGTCAAATTCCATACAAAAAAGGGGCTTTTCGACCACTTTTCGACTGGTTTGCGATTATAATGGCACTTTGTCTAGACCCACAGATCGCCATCGCCGGTGCGATCACAGGCCAATGACCTGTCATCAGCACAGTACAGTACAGTCACGTACTGTCATCAGTACACTTGACCTGTCATTGGCCTAGAGATGCTAGAGATGAGTTCAGATAGGTTAACTACCTAAGTTTAAATGGTACAGAAGTCTTCGTTTACGAGTCCAACTCGCACTTGGCTTGGGCGTGCAACTAGTATCTACCAATTCAAAATGAATGTACCTATGTAGGTATTTAATACAAAATGTGTATGTGAAAATCATTGGGGGAGACCTATGTTCAGCAGTGGACGTCCTATGGCTGAAATGATGATGATGATGATGAATANTTGAACGATGGTAGCGCCCCTCTGTCATTGAGTTTGGTGGGACAGTTCAGCGTGAGTCATCTATACACTTGACCTATCATTGGCCTACGATCGCGCCGGCGATGGCGATCTGCCTCCCTAGACAAAACGCACTTTTTGATCGAATCGAAAATCGAATCCGTCAAAACTCCATACAAAAAAAGGGGCTTTTCGACCACTTTTCGACTGGTTTGCGATTATAATTTGCACTTTGTCTAGACCCACTGCACGCTTTGATGCAGTTGAAGCATAACAGAGATGAGCTCAGATAGGTGTTGCCTAATTATTTAAGTTTAAAGTTTAAATGGTACAGAACTCTTCGTTTACGAGTCCAACTCGCACTTGGCTTGGTTGTGCAACTATGTAGATACCAATTCAAAATGAATGTACTATGTAAAACAGTACTATACAAAAGTGTATGTGTAAATCATTGGGGGAGGCCTATGTTCACAAGTGGACGTCCTATGGCTGAAATGATGATGAATACAAAAAGAAACAAAATATCGTAGGCTATATATTATTAATACAAAAACATAAACATAAAAGCATATAACATTGGAGCTCGCTCTATTCCGTATTAATCTCGTATAGGCTGAGACCCTAGTGAAGATAGTGCCACCGTGTCTCCTTCTACGGCCGAACATTTTGCCGTTTAAGACCCCTACTAACATATTAGAGTTGGTTCCGTTTGGGCCAACGATGGTACAAACAAGAGGTCCGCCGGAATCACCCTGAAATTAAAAAGGTTTTTTTATTTTACCTCATTGAAACCGAAGTAACTAAAACACTGTCCTATACTAATATAATAGGCACTAATGCCACAAAAAAAAGTTCACAACACGTCTTTGTTATAATTTTATTGGAATAAGGTATCTATTGTGTTGTCAACTTTTTGGCCACTTTGGATATCACGAACTATTTGACGCTGACTGTACTTACAAATAGTGATGCGGGCAGCGCAGGACCGGTCATTGTGGAAATCCTTGGGGAAGGCCTTTGTCCAGCAGTGGATGTCATTTGGCTGAAACGAACGAACCAATCATAAAATTAAACATACTTTTGCAGTATCCGACACTTCTCCCGAAGTACAGATATGTCTTCTCATATTCTTATTGTGTCTTCTGTTGCACCAATAAGACGTCAGTAGCGGTAAATGTGCGTACAGCAACTCTTTTGATCTTTCCTGTACCACACAGATAAAAAAAAAATCTAAGGCCCAGTTTCCATAAAAGCGGATACGAGACAAGAGATAGGTAGGTAGGTAGATACGAGATAAGGCAAGAAATGTGCGGCGAAGCTGGTTGGTTATTTCCACCGAAGCGGAGTGAAGAGGAGATGTGGAAATAACGAAATCTGATGGGTTATTCAAAACTCGTCTCTCGTCTCCACTCCTCCCCGTCTTGGTAGAAAGCGGCCCTAAGCAAGTCATTATTGGCATGCACTTAGTCTCTAGCGTGCCACAAGGAGAAAACATACATTTATCTACTAGAATGGTAAACACATGACCCTCCTTGCGTTGCAAAGTCGGATAAAAATAAATTCAGCTCAATTTTGGCTAGCAAACTGACAAATGTGTGAGATTTTTGAATTTTAATGCCGTTTGTACACGCTAAGAAAAATCGCCTGGCCTACACAAGAATTCGTGTCATTTCTACACACGAACCGTGTACATTGCTCCGGCGCTGAACAAGAAATAATTCTTGCGGCGGACGCGCGCGCAGTTTGACAAATTTTCGTAGCTAGATCCGACGAAATTCTTGTCTCGTCTGCGGCAGACACGGTGAAATTTCTTAGCGTGTACAAGAAGCCTATGTTTTCAAAATAACATTTAATCACATACGCTTTCGCTGATCCGCCCATAGCCCGACATCAGACATGACCCCCGGTAGTCCATGTAACGTCTGGCGTAGGCGATTGACTTTACGTTTGTAGTGTACGAAAAAGGTTCTTTCACACTCTGAAAATCAAAATTAGCCAGACGTTTAGGATTAGCCATCTTTCATAGTGGTATAGGAAAAAAAGTTGGATCTACGAGTTAATTCTAAAATTATGTCCCCGTCCCTTTTCTTGATGTGTAAAGGATAAAATTAAATATTCAAACATTCAGAGCCCACATTCCATTGTATTGCAGTCTGCATGATGATGAAGTATACTTATTGCTTCTTTCGAATGGAATGGCGAATTGTGAAGGGTTGGATTCGATAAAGAAGTGAATGGGAAAAAGTAGGTAAATTATGAAATACATAAAATATTGCGCATGCTGTGCCAGCGCTTCAGACTAGGATACATTTTTGAAGCAAAAGTGTACCTATTACATAAGTATACATAAGATGCTACAGTGTTTAGCTTAATGTGCCGTTGTCTATGCATTTCACAGATAAAATGTTTACAAAAAGATGTACCTACCACAACAGCGATGTCATCTTTGGGAAACTTGTACGAGCCGAGATAAGTAACCGCTTTGAGGCGCCTCCACTGTGCGCCTCCCGATGTATCGTCCCCCGTGTAAGCCTCTTCGTTTTTGAGAGTCCCCGCCACTGCGAAATATTTCTCCACCGTTTTGCCAGACTGCACACTGAAGAAAAGAAAAAAATAGATCGATGCAGAATTATACGTATACGTATGAAAATGCGTATACGTAAGTATGGTATAGGGCTGCTCGCCTATAATATTTTTTAATTACATCTGCCTATTTGAGTTACTTTCCAGATTTGTGATTGTAAATATTATATTATTTTTATTTAAACAAATTTAAATTCCTTGTCAAAGAAATAGGAAGTGTTCAATAATAATGTATAATGCATGCTCTGTTTTTTTATTAGTAGATTTAATAAAAAAAATCCTATTTAAGTACGAGTTATAAAATAAGTTTGTCATGGCTTAAATTATTTTATTTCAATACTTACATATAAGTAGAAAAACAATTAGATTCATCCGATTTAAAGCAATGGGCCGCAGTTAGCAGTTTCTTCGTCCCGATTATAGCACCGCCACAAAAACTGCTATACATATTTTTACTTTTATCGCGTTTCTGCAGTCTTTTGAAACTTATCTAGAAATTAAATCTACATTTCAACCAAATGACTTCCAAAAATCTCCACAACGCAGCCTGCATCCAGCCTACGTTTCTCAGCCCCAACGGCCATCAGTTCTATGAGCTACCACTTAGGTTTGGCAATTCTGCGAGAAGTTAATCCTATGTGCCAAAGGTCTTAAAGCAATATAGAGGACCACGGTCAAACCAAGGAGAGCATTCATGATGGCAACAGACAACGGCCTATAATAGGAACTTCCAAATAAGATATTTTTAAGGATAGTAATAATTCGTTCAACCATTGAGAAAATAACAGCTACAGCAACTTAAGTATATTGGTCAAAATACGCAATCAGCCTTTACGCTGTTACCTGATAGGGTATATCCCCTAAAGCAGCAGGTTTTCCATTGATGATCCGCGGGACCAAATCAGACACATTCACGAACACGGGCTGCTCCAGGATTTGAGCCCAGCTCGCCTTGAGCAGGCACATCAAAAGTAGAACCATACCTACGTTACTACTTAGAAACATGGAAAAAAGAACTACGCTAATAAATCTAAATCTATATCTATTTATGAATTCTTCGAGTGCAATCCTTCGTGCAATTTGTTGTTGCCTGCTTCCAAAATAAAATCATGACCCAGACACAATGACAGACATAAATATATTTTTTATATGAAGTTTTACGGCTCGAGAAACAGACAGAAACCACAGATAACTTTACAAATTGTTTGCAAAGCTAAGGCCCGGTTTCCACCAAGGCGAAGCGGAGCAGAGAAGTGTTTTGAATAACCAATCAGATTTCATTATTTCCATTTCTCCGCTCAGCTCCGCTGGCTCCGGTCTGAGCCGCGAAGCCGCCGCTGTCAAATTCTATACAAAAATTTGACGGCCGACCATTTCTCCACTTGGTCATAGATAGCCGGACATGTTTGGTTTTTTACAGTCTTATCCGGCCAAATATTGTCTTGTCCGGCCTGTCCGGCTTTTGTTAGGCTTTTTTTAAGTGGCTGCCGCGCCAGGCGAAAGTCGAGTCACAGAATAATATCGAGCACACTTGGGCATAGGAAGTTAGGATGTTGGGCTACCGATAAGATGATAGGTACTTGATAGTTACAAGGATGTTACAAGGTATGTCCGGCCAAATTAAACACTGAGTCCGGCTTTTGTGTTTATGGACCTGGCAACCCTAGTCATAGAGACTTTGGTCACTTTGGTGGAAACCGGACCTAAGTCAAGATGTAATATGAAAACACAATATTATTGTAAATAGTATAATATTATTACCAAAAGAATATAATAATAAAAATTTACAATATTGTAACTACATGCTTTGCTTTTGCGTATCAATTTAGAATAGGCTGAGACTCTACTGAAGATAGTACCGCCCGCCAATCTTTTGGTATTATAAAGGAGTTTTCCATTCAGGACGCCTACTAATACTTTAGATTCGTTTTGATTGGGGAAAGAACAAACTAAAGGTCCGCCGGAATCACCCTGAAATTAAATAAAAAAGGGTTAGTAAAACTTATTTTTTCAATTTGACACCTACTTATTTTCCGGAAACTGGAACGCAAATCAGAAAGATACAGTCAATAATGCCCCTAGAGTATAATTTGTTGCAGTTTTTATCCAGAAATCGCTTCATGAAGCGAAACGATTTCGAAATAAAGCCTTTCATGGCGTAGATTTGGCGTAGTACTTTGCACCTTTGAGCAATCTAAGAGGGACTACGAGTCGTTCCCATCGCTGCACCGCCTGTACAGTCAGAATCTACAGCTTGATCGCCAATGAAATCCACTAGTGAAGGCCAAGTTTATCTTTATTGGACCTTATCTACACTAATATTGTAAGAGGAAAACTTTGTTTGTTTGGTTGTAATGAATAGGCTCAAAAACTACTGGACCGTTTTTAAAAAATCTTTCACCATTCGAAAGCTACATTATCCACGAATAACATAGGCTATATTTTATTTTGGAATAAAATAGGGTTCCGTAAAATATTTGGGTTTTTCGGAGTCCACGCGGGCGAAACCGGGGGCGGAAAGCTAGTAAACACTATAGATAGGGTCCAATAGCACCTCACTAAAAGTAACTTTGAGGCAGCAATGTTAAATAAATTAATAACATAAATATGAACTTGCTTTAGCAGTGTCCGATATTTCGCTTGAAGTACAAATATGTTTTCTCATATTCATATTGTGGTTTTTGTTACACCAAAAGGATGTCATTAACGGTAGTTCGGCGTACAACAACTGATCTGACATTTTGGTATTCTGTAAAATAAATTACAATGCCATTACATTAAGCTATTTTACCAAAAAGAAAGCAATATACATTCGGCGTCAAAAAAATCGCACCTCCCGCGACAATTACTTTGAAAATTTTCTTCTAACACAAACATGGTCCTTCATCACTATTGGTNGTATAGGTGTTATTTGAAAGTTCAATAAATAAACTTAAAGAAACACATTTAATTTCTTAATAAACGATTAACAGGTACCATAAAAGTGACTTGGAAAAAGCCAATGTGACCCCTCACCTTTTTTGTGGTTACAAAACCAAATACATAATGATCTCTCAAAGAGTACATCTTTAACAGATGGATAGCGATTTAATAACCATAAAAGTTGGCTGGAGCGTCTACCTGTCGCTTTAAGAAGAGACACTGGAATTCACTGGATCCTTCTAAAGACACATTTTTGGGGTACCAACCTTTCCTCTAATGATAAGCTTAGAACTAGGCTTTCAAATTATACCAATATTGGTGGTATTTACCATAGGTAAAATGTCGTTGTGGAAATCCTTGAGGGAGTCCTTTGTCCAGCAGCAGTTAATGGTAAAACATAAGTTTGGGGTGGGACTAAACTATTGGATGTAGAAGACTCTTTTAGATGATGAAAAAGCATCACTAACTTTTCTGTCTACGAATCCAAATCCTGACATCATGCATGATCCCTTGTAGTCTCTGAACCGTCTTTCGTAAGAGACTGGTTTTACATTGTCATTGAATCTAAAATTGTTCTTCACAAACTGAAAATTAAAATACCCTCTAAGGTCGAGTTTCCACCAGGGCGGAGCGGGAGAAAATGTAATGAAACGTTTGATTATGGACCAATCAATGAGGGTTTTCGCGTATGAAAGATACGCTAGATGGCGGGACGTGGATGTGGGTGGGGTCTGACTGCTGCGTGATTGGTGGATTTTGACATATCTGTCAATATCATGTCAAAAATAACCAATCATGCAGCATTTGGACCTCGCGTCTACGTATTGCCATCTGGCGGATTTTTCATACGCGAAAACCCTCATTTCATGCTGTCAATTTCATTCAATCTGAATGACATCTGATTGGTTGTTCAAAACATTTCTCTGCTCCGCTCCGTCTTCGTGGAATCCGGGCCTTAAATTAAAATACTAGACACTACAGTGGGCTACGGTTCCAGTTCCAGCTACCCATATCAATTTATTTCTCTCGCTTTCATCAATGGCGATTCCTTGCGATTAAACGAGACGACCTGACCGGAAATGGGTAGTTGGAACTGTGGCCCATAGCTACCTACGTAGGTATATTTAACTGAGGCAGACTATTTTCAACTTAATATTACCTTAACTTATTAGTCATCTATGGTTTAACTATAAACTAATGTGTAACGTGAAGTGCCAAATTGCGGAAAATGGCGGAGGAAATAAGTTCGTTAAAATAGGAAATACCTAATTTAACGAAGTTTTTTTTATTATGTTCAGCAGATTTTTTTTTAATTCTAATGGTGAAAGAATTTTTCAAACCGTTTTTTTTATATTAGATGACTTTCAAACGAAGAAGCCTTATCTAATCCTTTTTAAGCTATAAAGTATAATGGCCGTTTATTTCAGGCACCGTCGACTCGCTAAGGTCGCGCTGTGGTCGCGCGTTTGCGTGAAACGCACGGTGGGCATATACCGTAAAACTGGTTCATTATGAAGATTTTTTATACAATAATGTAGTTTTAATTTCATAAAAGATTTACCTACCACCACGGCGATGTCACCTTTGGGAAACTTGTACGAGCTGGGGTAAACGACCTTCTCAAGCCGTCTCCACTGCCCGCCTTCTTTTGGGTTCGCCCCGCGGAATACTTCAATGTTTTTCAGGCTACCGGCCACCGCGAAATATTTCGACACTGCCTTGCCAGTTTGTGTGCTGTGTGAAAAAATATTAATTAATTACCTTTAGTTCGTCCGGTCATGTAAGAGTAGGCGCATACCGTTGATTTTTCGTCGGCCGATAGTTTAGTCGGGCAATTAATCAGTATGGGCATGTATGGGAGTGCGCACACTACGCCGATTCGATTTGGCCGATTCTTCATACAATTTAAAATCGGGCACAACTATTGGCCAACTAAAATCAACGGTGTGCGCGCCTACTAAAAATCAAATCATCAAATACTATCGGCCACAGTTGCAGTAGTATTACCGTGGTTGCAGCTACCCATTTCCGGTCGTCTCGTTCTATCGCAAAGAATCACTATTAGATGAGAGCGAGAGAAAAAACGGAACTAGGTAGTTGGAACTGTGGCTCACTATACATACGAGTACACTACATAATTTTATTTAACTAAAACTATGTCTATGTTGTATGGTTTTTATCTTTTCAGTTCATTTATGAAGCAGTTACTGTTTTTCAGTTTACGCAGTCGGGTTTGCCAAGATGTAACTTTTATTAACAAGGGGGAAACTGCATGGCATTATTTATTCTACAAGACAATAGAAATTGTAAATTACAATTACATTGTAGAGGTACAGCAAGCAGATTGTTTGGCTTCAAAGCAGTGGGCAGCAGTCAGCAACTTCTTGCGGCTAATGATAGCTCCACCACAAAAGCTGTAGTATCTATTTGCTCCAGCCGTTCGTCTCAAAAGCATTTTGAAACTTATCTAAAAAACGTAAAGTAAAACAATGATAACAGCAGGTGCGGTTTTGTTCCCCAGTCGATGAAGCACTGATGTTGTGTTGTGCCCTGAGTGCCCAAACAACGGCACGCAGGAAGATTTAATGAATGCTACCGACAACGCCACCCTTGTAACGGAGTTTTGGGCTGACACTTTGTAGGTTTGCTGTCGACACGATAAGAAGAAGAAGAACACTCATTCTCATAGCCAGATCAAGCATAACATTCACCATAGCATAGTGGAGTAGAGATTGTCTGGTGTAGACCAAATCATCCATTTGCCTCTGATAAATTAGAGAAAAAAGTCGTAAAGTCGTGCTCCTGTAGTAGAAACCAAATGCCTTGATTATGATGTATTGGTCTGGGCTGGGCGATTTTATTTACATCCCAACTAATCCCAACTAATATTATAAATGCGAAAGTAACTCTGTCTGTCTGTCTGTCTGTCTGTTACGCTTTCCCGCTTAAACCTCGCAGCCGATTTTGATGAAATTTGGCATAGAGATAGTTTGAGTCCCAGGAAAGAACATAGGATAGTTTTTATCCCGGTTTTTGAAACAGGGACGCGCGCGATAAAGTTTTTCTGTGACAGACAAAATTCCACGCGGGCGAAGCCGCGGGCGGAAAGCTAGTATTTTATAATCATGCAAATAATGGAAGTAACTACCTTCTTATCTAATAACTTTGCCCTACTTTGCCTATGTAGGCACTTTAGTTTAGATGGCTTGTTACACTTTTATTTAGTTTGCTTTGTGGTCTGGTGTACGGTGTACCTCATGTTGGTACCTCCTAAGTGAACCTCTAACGCTATTACCTGATAGGGTATGTCCCCTAAAGCAGCAGGTTGGCCATTCACTATCCGCGGGATCAGATCAGACAGATTCACGAAAACTGGATACTCCAAGATTTGACTCCAAGATGCCTCGAACAGGCACAGCAAAGTAAGAACCGGACCTACGTTATATCTTATAAACAACATCACAAGCTAAAAATCATAATAAATCGTCTGGTAAACTATTAAACTTTGTATAAATCTACGATAAACTTAAAGTTGGCTTCCAAAATAAACATGAAACCATAGACTCATGAAATGTTAGAAGTCACAGAATATATTAAAAATCCAAATCGTGCCAAAAGCCAAAAGTGAAAAATATGATCAAAGATCTAAATATTGAGAGAGAATAGAGAGATAGAGCATAAGATAGAGGAATTTTATAATCTTTGGATAGAGCATTAGATGACATAATATCACGTCAAAGTCTATCAACAACAAATCATATCATGTCAAAGCAAAGTTATAATGAAATTGAAATATGTAAATCCATTAATTTTATAATTATTACATACGCACTCGTGTTGTGATTCTAATCATTTTGAAAGTTTGGTTTCTAAGTCTTTGAAACTTTCATAACCATGGCACCAAAGTAATATTAGATTGATCATGGTTCACCTTGACTTGTCATATTTTCCATATTATTCAATAATATTCATACAAGTACCTAGCTCTCTTAATGATAAATGTTGTTATAAAAGTATTTTTAAGTTTTGTGTCGCTGACTCTACAAAATTCGTGCAGTCAATTGGTATCCCTAACACAGCAAAAAGGAGAAAAAGAAGTTCTTCTAGACTTTTTAGTAAGTTTATCTGATAACATTTACTGCAAAATATTCCAAATAACATAAAATAATCATTATCAAACAAATATCATAATTATTCACAGCGACCTACTGGCTTGGTAGTGCCGTACTACTACGTCGCGTCGCCGAGGTCGCAGATTCGAGTCCCAAATAGTACACGAATATTTGTGTGCATATCTATTGTCTAGCTTATAGAATTGAGACTTTAAATGGCGCAGTGCAAAATTTTACACATAATTACATAGTATTTTCATCATTCCATATAAGTATTAATCACTTATAGTTCACTTTCAGGACATAATTAACGAAAACAAAAATGCAAGAATATTCAATGATCACTGTTCTCTAAGAATATATGGTGGTACAGATGTAGCAATCCAGTCAGTTCCCTATCAGGTGACCTGTTAAAATATAATATGACTGCATGTTAAGGTATTTTATATAGAAGCATCAACGCATTTATTTACATTGATTAATTACCACAAACGACTCTTTTAGTCCTGGTTCAAGTATCGATCCTTGTGGTAGCCCATTTTTTCTTGTGGAAATCAGCTGATTACAGAGGCACTTTTAGCCAAAAGCGTCATACTTACATTCATAAGTTTGTTTCAAGGGAAGTTCCACTATTTCACCTTTGTCGTAGTAGCATTTGTGTCAATTCGATGGCGGAGTAACGTAATGTCGAACGTTTATCAGAATTCAGTTAGTAAGCCTTTCATACACGCTTTAAATTTTGTGTTTGTTTGTGTGTTTTTATTGTAGATCTCATTGCGAAGAGGCTTACTGGGTGGCATGTATTGGTTCTCTGGTTGTGGCGGTGCCTTGATAACTTTAAAATTCGTGATGACAGCGGCGCATTGTTTTGTAGGGCCTGAGTAAGTACATTTACTATTAACGCTTTCTTGTAAGTTTTAATTCCGAAATCGATTCACGTAGCGAATTAACTTATGCTAAAAACACCTAGAAACTAAAAGTGGTCACCTGTGTAACTTTCTAAGGTTGCAGGTAAAACAGCTATCTTCCAATCTATCTACACTAACTATTATTACTGTCTGCCTGTGTCATTATAAACCCAAAACTGCATTAAGAAACAGGGTATCAGGAGCTAAGAATGTCAAGTGAATTCTATTATTGACCACTTCTATCTAAAGTTAAGCTGTAATTCCAAAATTATGTTAACTCTTTTCTAGCTTTCCCAAAATCAAAAACAACATACGAGCAGTGGCTGGCTCGACCAGAACCGACGCGAGCTTATACACGATGATGAGGGAGCACTGGAGGCGGATCAAACATTATTACCCTCATAAACACTATGATCCCAGTACATATATGCATGATTTAGCTATCCTTGAGGTCAGTTCTCTATGAAACTAGCTCTTGTCCGCGGCTTTCGCATAAACGGTCTGTTACAGAAATTTAAAAAATCGATGCAGAAATAATATAAAGTGAACGGTTCAGGTTCATCGGAAATAGTTTTTACGTGAAAAGCTAACAAAAATCCACCCATACTCGCAATTTGTTACAAATTACTAAAAAGCCTTCGTGGTAAGCTAAAAATATGCTTGTGTTACGAGCGACAGCGAGGATCGAACCCGCGTTCCTCGGGTCACGAGTCGGCCAGTGGGCGTAGTGTGAGTTTACGTCAAACGCATTGCGTTAAAAAATATATGAAGATATTAGTTCTTGAAAGTTTCCGCTAGGAACGCTGTACAATCCGTCATACAATTAATGTCACTTTTTTACGCAGTCGATATCGAATGCGTTTGATTGAAGTAAACTCACACTACGCCCCCTGTCCGACACATTCACCGGTCGGCTATCGTGATATCGTCGCTTCTAATGAGGGCTATCGTTTTAGCGCTCACCAGTTAGCGCCACTGTAGAGTAAGGTCCTGTCACTTGCTAGTAGCGAAGACAGTGGCGCCAACTTGTGAGCGCTAAAGTGGTAGGAGGACTATCGCATTTGCACTCATCAAGATGGCGCCACTGTAGAGTAAGGTCCTGTCAATCGCCAGGGGTGCCAACTGTTAAGTATAAAAACGATAGCCCTCATTGGCATATTTTATTGACGCTCAATCAATCTTCCGTTTCTATTTCAATTGAGTTACGGAACAAAAAAAGGGTCCATTAAGTAGGTATTCAGTTCAAATTAAGCAATTAATCTATCTACTTACCTATATCGAGTCGCTTGCTTGAACACTTGATGAATTACTGACGTATCACGAAAAACCGTTTTTCCGCCGGAACCCAACGTTAAACTATGTAAATATTAATGTAATGTGAATTAAGTTAAAAAAGACAGTTTTATAAGAATCATTAATTTGCACTACAAATAAGTGTGTAATTGTTACTTAGTGTTTTTTGGTAGACGATAAAAAATCTGTTTCATGCGGCTGGTTTTACTTTCTTGTGCTAATTCGTGTTATATTTTTATTAGTTGTTTCCTTGTAAACAAAAATAATTTTATTAACATTCCTGTATAACATGTGCTCACGCAAGAAGTTATAAGATTTACAGGTAATGTTGTATAATTCGAACTGATAACTTTAAATTTAATTTAACCACAATTATTATTATAGATTGTATTTTTTTATATTATTTATTTATTACATAATATAATTTAGTCGTTACATTTTTTTTTATACCTAGTAGTGTCTTAAATCCTCTTGAAGTTTGTCCAGACTCTATTAATTTATAAATGGGCTAAAACGCAATCTAGGCTAAAAAGAATACAATTGTTATTAGTATCTCAATTATGATAATGATGAATTGAAGTAGTACAGTATCACATCGACTCTATCATACATTTTTGTTGTAAATTAACGTCTGTTACCAAAACTTAATAGCGTATCCACCCACACGGTAGACCTACGACATCATAGAGGTAGCAGGAAGGTGCTGAACGCTGACCACTACCAACCGGTCAATATGGAAATTATTGGGGGAGGCCTATGTTCAGCAGTGGACGTCCTATGCCTGAAATGGTGATGATAATTTTTATGCTGCAGGTGATGACTCCCTTTTTCTTATCGGTTCGAGTGAAGCCAATTAGGATTCACTCATATGAAATAAGACTTAAGATGTCAGAAGGCATGAACTGCCTTGTGACAGGCTATGGGTACATTTCAAAGGTATGGTTGGAATTTTTATACATATTTCTTGTCCTAAACATGACACTAGGGTTAGAAGGTAAGACTAGGTAGGTAGGTAAGACTGGACGACTGCTGTGAGCAGTGAGTCATTGGTTAACCCTTAGAAACCCCTGTTGAATACTTTAAGTAAAACTCAGCTAGTCGATTTTCTCAAGGAAAAATAGTTTTTTTTTTTTCTTGGAAATCGAAATTTCTTTCGTTCACAGACTAAAAGGGCGAGTAGACTTCAGAAGGTCTGCGTCCCTTTAGTAACAAGATACAACTGCTCGTTCTACTACCATCCTAAGTACCTGCACGACTCTGTGTTCTGCGCTGGGACCAAGGGCAAGGACAGCTGTAACGTAATTACTTTTTTTATAATTAGGCTTAATTTGTTATCATTTATCAAAAGCATGATATCCAGGTATTAAGACAATTACGCAATTTAGTACGTAAATAGGTTTTTATTGATGTCTACCCCAGTATAGGTAAAGATAATGGCCGCCACTGCTCTTCATCAAAAACGTATCACTGTGGTCATATTAGGTACCTATGTTGTTGAATGAAATGTCTGTAGAATGTTGATGAAATGATAGGCTATTTTTGTAATTTATGCTTTTATTTTGGGCTGTAAGACGTAGCGTGGGCAGGCCTCCCACTAGGTGGACCAACAATCTGGTAGAGGTCGCTGGTAGAACCTGGATCGGGCAGCGCAGGACCGTTCATTGTGGAAAACCTTGGTAGAGCCCTTTGTCCAGCAGTGGACGTCATTTAGCTGAAACGAACGAACGAACGATGCTTTTAAACATTTGTCACTTTAATGTAAATACGATATATGGATAAACATTGCAATGTCAGAATGTCTTTTTCCAGGGAGACTCTGGTGGCCCTATAGTATGCCACGGGGTCCTAGTGGGGCTGGTCTCGTACGGGGGCGAGTGCGGGGTCGACCCTGGAGTCTACACGCGGCTGTCCAGCTACACCCATGGCGAACCCATACCGTTCATCTTGAAGCAAGACAACGCCAGCAATGGGATCTCTCTCAACAGAATCGTCCTTTTATTCTTGCTTGCAATAAATATACTGTAGCAGAATCATGGTGTTGTTTTTCTTATAGGAGCCTAGGTCAGTTTTTCATAAGCGCTGCACTTACCAGGATCGTTGGCATTGCGGTGGAGATGTTCCTGTAAGCGTGTTGCAACACTCGCTAGAATACGCACTACTAGACGCATCTAAAGAGAAGAATCAATAGAGAGTAAGTAGTTCAATATCTTTATTTTGTCATATTGATACATAATCATATCGAATTTTACATAAATACATACAAAAACCCGTAACAAAAAAGGCAATCGAAAAAGTCTAGAAAAATCTCACTGATTGAATTTTATCTATTTAGTTGCACCTAAATAATAAAATTGCTTTTATTTTAGTTTATCGGCACTGTGACCCCATAAGTCCGTGCCGTCGCCAGTTCTCTCCGACCTACTCTTGATCATTTCTTTAGACGCTGTCTTGAGATCATAAGCCCATCCAGTCCAAGCGAAGAAGTCTATGAACAGAGTCGTGGGGTTCATTTTTTGGTTGCCAAATTCCGCCGCCCTGTAGTCCCATGGGAACACATGGTGGTAGTTGTGGAACGCTTCGCCAAGCACAGCAAGATTCAGAAGAACGTTTTGTGTCGGACAAATATTTTTGTCGTACGGCTTATAGCCCCACTTATGGACGACGCTGTTGACGCAGAACGTTGCGTTTAGGTTAACGACGTAACGAAACATGTTAAAATGCCAGGCATTGTTTAAAGTTTCGCCCCAGAGGTACATCGGGATAAGAGTCGGTAGAACGAAACAAAGCGTTCCAATAAACGGCACTGCGTATCTGAAACCAAATAACAACATGAACTGCAGAAATTAAGACATACTCGTACATTTATATAGCTTTTTAATTTCTTAACAGCTTCATATTGTTAACAAGAAGTTATAAGTAGATAATTGTTGATATAAAAACTTTCCTAACAATAATGTTAAATGGCTAATATTTACTACATTGTTTCATTATTAATAATATTACCAAATAATATAAAAGATTGAAAACTAGTAAAATTATTAGAAATAGGTAGGTAAGTATGAAATTTGGTAAAGCCGTATTCGTGCTAATAAAATAATAACTGTAATGAGTTCCGGCATGCATTTCAATATAAATAATATAGCAATAATAAGTACATAATTATGAATAATTACCACGAAAAATAATTCAAGCAGTAACTACCAGTTACGTAGGTCGAAATTTCGTGAATGCAATGCGACAAACGCTAAACATGCGAACGCGTGTTGCAACCTACAATCAAGGTTCGATGTAACGCATCATTAACCAAGACATATCAATACTTAAATTCGGCCAAATTTTACGTACCGCAACAACCGGCAATGACTTCTACAAACACAACTAGACCGGCAAAATAAAGTCATAGGTACCTTGTCGAAAAAAACTGGTTTGATATTTAGACCTACAGAAATGTCTTTATGATTTCAATACTGTTTCGTGGTTTACTGATTTGGCTTGAAATTTACACAAATGTTCCGGAACATAGCTAAAAATATTTTGTAGATGCACATTAAGTAAACGTTGTGAAACGTTACTCGACTTCGCTTGACATATCGGATGCGTTGCGGAACGCTCATTTGCTAATTACCTACCAAGTTGAATTCATGAGTTTTTAATACCAGAAATTAATGAGCTATTCAATTTTTTCTTTGAATTTCAGATTTCAGTGATTTACATCTTCGTATATTTGATGTTTACAGTTAAGTAACTTACTTTTTCTGGAAACGTAACACAGGGTTACTGTATAAATCAGCCACATCACACAATTTTCCCTGTTTGATGACTTCATCAGATTTCTTGGTCATTAGCCATCCTACGTGCGAATAGAAGAATCCTCGATTCGCATTGTGAGGATCACCATTGGTGTCAGGACATTTATGGTGCACACGATGGTCTCTGGCCCACGAGAGCGCAGTATTTTGAAATGCCATGCTGTTAAACACCATGAGAAGTATTTCCAGGGGGAGTTTCGCTTTGTAGCTTCTGTGGCTCCATAGTCTATGGGCACCAGCAGTGACTCCAATCTCAGCAAAAAAATAAAATATAATTCCTGAAATAATGAGAATAATTAAGCACAATATTGAAATAAAATTAAATAAGAACGTTTAAATATAACAAGGAAATAAATGTTTTGTTTCAGTTTGTTCTACGACTCTTGCTATGACCACATTTATTTTAGTCACCCACATAGAGATAATTACATAAGTATATATTTTTAGGGCGTACATACCAAGTCCTATAGTTGCCCATTTAACTGATGTAAATCCCAAATACAGCCCATAAAGCGCAGATAGATGTAAGAACGTGAATGTCATAACGTTGAAGTATAGTACTTCCAGTTTCGGCAAGGAATTCGATTTGATTTCATTATCTTCAAAGCACTCATCTTTTTCTGGATGTCCATCTGCTGTGGTAGCGTCTGGAACCATGTCTTGGCTGCTCTATAAAAAAAAAGTATATTTAAGTTGACATGAACCACGGAAGAATCCAAATTGTTCGTCGGTATAGTCACGGTAATACTATCTATACAGTATTCCAACTCGGCCATATTTTTTAAATAAATGTCAACAGCCGCGCGGTACGTCACCCTATGACAACATGCGATAGGGCTGCCCACAGGCAGACCCTATTTTCACTACATCTGCCTACTAAGAATTTCTATCTAGTTTTGTGAATGTATGTTGTGATTGTNGGCCTTTGTCCAGCAGTGGACGTCATTTGGCTGAAACGAACGATAAAAACTTTCTTAACAATAATGTTAAATGGCTAAAGTATAAACAATAGTTATTCTTTAGATATTTATTACATTGTTTCATTATTAATAATATTACCAAATAATATAAAAGATTGAAAACTAGTAAAATTATTAGAAATAGGTAGGTAAGTATGAAATTTGGTAAAGCCGTACCTATTCGTGCTAATAAAATAATACCTATTAACTATAATGAGTTCCGGCATGCATTTCAATATAAATAATATAGCAATAATAAGTACATAATTATGAATAATTAATTACCACGAAAAATAATTCAAGCAGTAACTACCAGTTACGTAGGTCGAAATTTCGTGAATGCAATGCGACAAACGCTAAACATGCGAACGCGTGTTGCAACTTACAATCAAGGTTCGATGCTATGCATCATTAACCAAGACGTATCAATAGTTAAATTCGGCCAAATTTTACGTACCGCAACAACCGGCAATGACTTCTACAACACAACTAGACCGACAAAATAAAGAAATACCTTTTCGAAAAAAACTGGTTTGATATTTAGACCTACAGAAATGTCTTTATGATTTCAATACTGTTTCTGATTTGGCTTGAAATCTACACAAATGTTCCAGAACACAGCTAGAAATATTTTGTAGACTTTTGCTGAGGGTATTAAAATCTTGATGTTGGGTTTTGTAAAAATTATCATTTAAAGATGCACATTAAGTGAACGTTGTAAAACGTTACCCGACTTCGCTTGACATATCGGATGTGTTGCGGAACGCTCATTTGCTAATTACCAAGTTGAATTCATGAGTTTATAATACCAGAAATTCATGAGGTATTAAATTTTTTCTTTGAATTTCAGATTTCAGTGATTTACATCTTCGTATATTTGATGTTTACAGTTAAGTAACTTACTTTTTCTGGAAACGTAACACAGGGTTACTGTATAAATCAGCCACATCACACAATTTTCCCTGTTTGATGACTTCATCAGATTTCTTGGTCATTAGCCATCCTACGTGCGAATAGAAGAATCCTCGATTCGCATTGTGAGGATCACCATTGGTGTCAGGACATTTATGGTGCACACGATGGTCTCTAGCCCACGAGAGCGCAGTATTTTGAAATGCCATGCTGTTAAACACCATGAGAAGTATTTCCAGGGGGAGTTTCGCTTTGTAGCTTCTGTGGCTCCATAGTCTATGGGCACCAGCAGTGATTCCAATCTCAGCAAAAAAATAAAATATAATTCCTGAAATAATGAGAATAATCAAGCACAATATTGAAATAAAATTAAATAAGAACGTTTAAATATAACCAGGAAATGAATGTTTTGTTTCAGTTTGTTTTACGACTCTGGCTATGACCACATTTATTTTAATCACCCACATATAGATATTACATTTTAGGGCGTACATACCAAGTCCTATAGTTGCCCATTTAACTGATGTAAATCCCAAATACAGCCCATAAAGCGCAGATAGATGTAAGAACGTGAATGTCATAACGTTGAAGTATAGTATTTCCAGTTTCGGCAAGGAATTCGATTTGATTTCATTATCTTCAAAGCACTCATCTTTTTCTGGATGTCCATCTGCTGTGGTAGCGTCTGGAACCATGTTTTGGCTGCTCTATAAAAAAAAAAGTATATTTAAGTTGATATGAACCATGGAAGAATCAGAATTGTTCGTCGGTATAGTTAAACTTACCTCCCAAAGTATGGTTTACCACTGCACAGAAACTGTAAGAAAAAAAAGGAAAGCAAAGACAGAACACTCGAGAAAGACTAAAATGGAAATCAGGAAGCAGACCTTATAAAGATTTTTCAGTGATGATAAAATCTGAATAGATCGTTAAATCTTGTGTCAAAGAGCAGACAGCGCAAAAGATGTTATCGCTAATCGCTTTAACGACACTATTATTACGTAGGTAATGCTGCAACGTAAATCCTAAATCACATCTTTCAAGTTCAAGAAGTAGACATTTAGAAAAGTGAAGACCACAGTGAAGACATTGCTATACATATACATTTATTGCTGTTATAAACTCATTATGTCAATGAGGCTTACTAGTAAGTCAGGAAATTAAAGATCCTTCAAAGAAGAAGAAAGTCCAACCAACCAAATACATACATTAAACTGCAGTAACAATATTTTAAAGACAATAAACAGGAAGGAAAAAAACTAATCTTATGTATAAACACTAAATAAATAATAAATTATGTAGTCGTCAGTAAAATTGAATTCAAAAATATCGCTGCATTTTGTTAATGAACAACACAAAGTTAGTAACTGCCAACAATAATAATGTACTTTTAAAAAATAACACCTATTCGGCAGTTATAGATGACCCACGCTGAACTGTCCCGCCAAACTCAATGACAGGGGGGCGCTACCATCGTTCAACTATATGGTTTCCAACATGGCAAAAATCTGAACCAGCGATCCGGTATTGACGGTGGCGCCCCACTGTCAATGTCATCGACAGGACAGTCCAGTATTTTGGAACTATAAAAATCAATTTTACTACGCTCCGCAGAATATCGTTGTCGTGGCTAATACACCGTTATATTGACAAGTTTTCATTTGAGATTAGTTAGTTAGATCCAACTGTTTTTATTTAACTACATATTTGTTGACGAAATCCTAATCATAAACATTTTTGTTTGCTGTTCTCTGCTGTTCTGCTAAAAACTTGAGAAGTTTTCTTCTTAATTTTGCATAGTGTCAGCAACATCTTTAAACTTATTGCCAATAAACTCTTATTAGCGAGAATCCCTGGTCTTCATGTACCTACAGTTTAATTAACTACAAAATTATTAAAAGAAGTAGGTAAATATTTAATTAATTTATACGATTAATAAAAATATTCCAAAACCTGAATGATCCACAGGTTTCGGACAGATAAGTGGATTGTCAAAAATCTATCTTCCTGAAACGTCCCGAAATGTCATTATAATGTAATTGATAAAACAAGTATTTTTAATATTTAATAACACAGCTTTGGGAACATAATATTTTAAATATGAATTTATATCACACGCATGAATATTTCTTGCCCATCTTGAAATGCTTCATGACGTTAATAGGTGCTTTGCTCTGAGTTTGTTGTTCATCATTGGGGCATGTTCACCACAGGTTTTGGTCAAACCAACTTATGTGAATGAGTCTTCATTGATACCACGAGTGGTGAATGGCTACGATGCCTCCCTGGGCGATGTACCCTATCAGGTAAATGTGGAGTTTATGACTGGTAATATAAATAAACATTTCAGTGTCTCTACAATGGTATCTACATCCGTATCCTAAACGTATGAAGTTCTTCGGATCAGTATTTAGCTGTCTACATGTTTTCAGATAAGTTTCAAAAGACTGATGGACATGCAAACTAAAAGTTGCTGGTCATTTTGTGGCGGAGTTATCATCGGACCTTCAAAGTTGGTCTCCGCGGCCCATTGCTTCAGGACCAGCCAATTCAGCTGTTGCAGTGATTCTGTGTAAGTAGTTTACAGATCCTTAATAAAATTTCTTTTTTTAGTACCAAATAGACGATTTTCTACGTCTTTGAATTAGTGGGAGCAAGAGATCTGTTATCTGCCTTAATATTCACTTATTAAGTAAGTCTGCCAAATGCCTATACATCACAACATTAATTTGTAAATGTGTTAGTTCTCTGAATTAGTTGTCTGGTCAACGAGACATTCCCAACTCTCTCCCACCGCTGCAACTCCTGTGTAGCCAGGTTCTACAGCTTGACCGCCAATAAAACCCAACCAGTGAAGGTCAAGTTGGTCCCGAGGCAAAGTTAAACTGTCATTGGATCTGCAATGAAAATCAGAAGAACACCGGAGGACTTCGAAGTTAAAGTTCGACTTCCCTCCAGTGCAAAGCGGTGACAGGAAGACAAAATAAAGGTTAAGTAACCTTCAAAAGATATGCACTACTGACAGTAAGTATCAATTATGAGGCTATAGCTATCTTGTGAGCTACCTATCAAGAATATTTTTCACAAAATCGCTTGAAACACGGTAATTTTTCCTTGTCGCAGCGAGTACTCTTGTTGCTAAATTTTAGTCAGCTTTCTCCTTTTATCTGCTTGATGATAATGGTAGCTGTAAGATCCTGGCTACACAGGAGTTGCAGCGGTGGAAATAGTCCCGTAATAATAAGCAGTTGCACGATGGCCCCGTTCCCATGTTTATAGCTGCTAAAATATTTATTTATGGTAAACCTTACAGCGTCCATTGACAACCAAAACACTAGAAGTATATGGGCGGATTTTTTCATGCCATAACCAGCCATAACTAAAATATTTATTAGTTTTCACACAGAATACAAACTCAAAGGCACATTTCGCAATTTTTCGCTGTGGCCGGCACCCTGTTGAACAAGGATGTGTACAAACCCAAAGACAACCCGTCAGGTGCACAATGGAGGAGGTTAAAGATGGTCATCTCACCCTCAACTTACAAGTTTCCCAAAGATGATATCGCGATTGTGGTATAGTTATTTTTTCTTTTGACAATCGTAAATTTTATAAAATGCCCATTTGTCTTCCACTGTCCACATTTAGGCCACCTATATGTAAAGAATTAAATTATCTTACTTCGATACCTCAGCACAACTGAGTTGGTTCCAGCTGTAGTGGACCGGTGCGGGAGAAGGTGTTTTAATTTGTTTCGTTAAATGCCTGCAAGACTTCAGATATGCTTCAGCTTAAAAGCATGGGCATATTGAATAAATTAATACTGTGACAGCTCTGTTACCCGTGATGTGACAGAGTAATATAAATCGAGAAAATTGTGAATTGTCACAGATCACGACAGAGCCTTTCCATTTCAACGCGCTTATTAAACCAATCCCCTACGCCACCCGCTACATCGACTATAAAGGAGAGTGTCTGGTTTCAGGATACGGAAGAATACATTCAATAAAGCCGGTAAGTAATAAAAGTCGTAAAAGTTATTTATTTTTTCAAATTAGGATTTTAAAACTTTATTTTTTAAATTTCCTAGGTGAAGGTGGTGGGAAGTACCTGGATGCGAGCAACGCAGGATCGGTCATTTTGAAATTCTTTGGGGGCCTTCGTCCAGTAGTGGACGTCATTTCGCTGAAACGATGAACGATGAGGCTTTTAAAAAGCGCTTTTACATGTCCCAATTAAACCCACCAAATATCCTCAACTTAGAAGTTTTGTCAGTGTGCTCAATGGTTAGAATCGCTAGTTAAGGGTGTTGACACAATACATGCACATTTGGTTCTGCAGTATTCGTGAACGGAATGGAAGCGAAGGGATCATCACCATCATTCACCCCTAAATATGCATTAGGAGAAAGATCGCTTTTCTATAGAGTCAGTCCATGCTAGGCTTTTTAGTGTGGTACACTATTATCTTTGGCATTGAACAATCACTTCTTAAATAGCAGAAAACAGGGCACGACCCCTGTGTGCCCAAAAAATTGCACGCAGGAAGATTTAAAGAAAGCTACTGACAATGCCACTCTTGTAGCAGAGTTTTGGGCTGATACTGGGTAGGTTTGTTGTTGACAAGAAAAGAAGAAAAATAGAAGAAAATAACTTAAACAGGATGCTATGCCATATACGGAGTATGTTTGTAGATATCCTCTGAAAAGTTGCTGCTTGCACGGTTAGAGTTGCTGCCAACATATTGGTGCACCAACCTGCACGGCAGAAATATGAGAAGATTCATCTGCACTAACACTAAAGTATCGGATGTTGCCCAGGTATTGCCATATTTGCTGAGTATTTCGCTCACACTTCCTTTATATTGCCTTTATGCCTTACACGTACCCTTTTTCACAATGTAGTAATGGCAACACTACAGGTCTAACGCACGGGAGGAGTAACAGGTTTCAGATCTTTATTCTCATTAAGACTAGGCGCAGACCACCGATTTTCAGTTGGCCGATATTTGTCCCCGATTTTAATTTGTATGAAGAATCGGCCAAATCGAATCGGTGTAATGTGCTCCATACATGCCCGTACTGATCAACAGCCCGACTAAACTATCGGCCGACGAAAAATCGATGGTCTGCGCCTAGGCTAAGAATTACAAAAATTCGCTTACTATGAGAACATAATATATATACATATACAAAATGGTATTCATAGAAAATCTTAGAAGTTGGGGGTAGTACAAAAAAAGTCACATTGAAATATTAAGACGTGACAGGGTATACAAATCTGAGGTCTCACGGTCATTTGACCGTCACAAAAACACTCCCGTGCATGGGCACGGGATGGAGCTATGGAGCTCAGACTGAGTTAAGCGCGAGGATTACCTATATTGTAGTTGTGCTCTTAAGACCTTTAATCTAACTAAATACGACAAAATGTCCATTTCTAATAGGGTTTACTAAAAATCAATTCATTTTGTAGGTGATACATTAAGAGCTTTTTTTTTTTCAGGGTGATTCCGGTGGACCTTTAGTGTGTCGTAGTACAGGAGAGAAGCACGAAGACTCTACATTCGGCATATTAGTAGGTATAGTTAGCGGCACCCGTCTACTTAGGTATAAGGGCAAAAGCTCATTTTTCACCCGAGTGTCGTACTTTTCAAAATACATCACAAGAGAGAATGGAGCAGAAGGCTCTACATTTGTATACGTTTATCATTATGTCATTGTCTTGAACACATTTTATACTGTATTTTGATTTGATGCAGTGTTATGCACCTTATTGACCGTAAGCAATTTTCTTTAATTGATTTTGTCACTAAATTATTGACAATCATGAACATTATGTACTATTTTTCGAATAAACTAATGAACTACTTTGTATAAAGAAAATTATTTTTTCTTTATTACTTTCTCTAACTTACTTACTTTTATTTGCTTACATTAATTTCGTATCATTTATCATTTTATTTCAAAAACGTTTTGCAAGCTATAATATTAATTAGTCTAAACATAGGTGAAGACAGGTGAAGGTATAAGTTAGGTAGCACCTCTTCCATCCATGCCAGAGATAAGTAGCACCACATATTGATCAAAACTGCGTCACCTGCCTGCCCTTCGCACTAAATGCTCGAGTCAGGAATTCCAAACCTTCCAGAAGGTACGACCAATCACTCTTTTTTCTTGACCTAGCAACACAATCCGCAAAATTGCTTTGAAACAAAAAGTTACCCGATGACGTAATCTCCTTGTGCGTTTAAAAAACGACATCCAGAGCCTGCGGGAGGATAGGGATGCGAAATTTATTCAACCAGTTTGGACAATTTGTTATTTCGATTTCGAAGGCCGATGGCTCCGAATCATGTTTATTTTTCATGCTTACAAAATGATGTCCAAAGTCAAATTACGTACTTAGAATAAAGTTTTTCCCACATAAGATTAAATCCTAAAACTGAATGAGCCAAACTTGACACTGTAATTGTACTATTATTATTCTGTTATATTCTACTAGCTTTTACCCTTATTTATAACATTATCGCGTGGGTCCTTGTTTCAAAACTCGTGATAAAAACTATTATATGTCCTTTCCCGGGACTCAAACTATCTCCATGCCAAATTTCATCAAAATCGGTTTAGGCGTAAAAGCGTAACAAACAGACAGACCGACTTACTTTAGCATTTATAAGTAGAGAAGTAAGGATTAAGATTCAATTACAAAGTACCTAGAGCACAAACATTTCCAAGATTTAACTACCCATCTAAAATTCTTTAAGTCACCACCCCCCTTATTACAAAAAGTTAGTCTCAGTTTGAACCCTGGTTTAAATTGACATTTAGTATGGAAATGTCATTTTAAACAAGAGTTCGTCCCGGGTTTAATTTTTTTGTAATAAGGCCCCAAATGTCTGTGTCTGGTGGTTCAATAGCACCGATTCACCACCACTGACTTCAAACAAATCGATTTTATATAAAGTGAATTTACACGCATGTTGCACCGTTTAATATATTCAATCGAAAATGGCATGTTTCCGCATGTTATCCAACAGTGAAAACGCCTTGAGAGCAGTCCAGTCTTTCACAGTCGATACAATCAAGCCAAAGGAGACGGTTCAATGGATACTCATTTTGGGGCAAAATTTGGAAATTACACTCAATAATTGCTTTAAATAAAAATAAGTGCCTCAATTTGTCAGTGCTATTGTAGCAGTACAACTCATTATATTGTGACCCACTTAACAGTTCACTGCGCGCGAAAATTGTTAATTTTGGATGTATGTTTCATGTCATCTGTAATGAATTTGGATGATTCAATCTGATTGAGTGAACCGGTGAGCCTCTGGCCAGCCAGGCGTGGGTCGTCACTACTGGTTAAGGAAGGACAGGATTGACCGTCCGGAGCCGTTTACACCGCAAACCAGCTTCGCTCGGCAAGCATGAAGCACGCTGCGCCCGCGCTCGTCGTTATAACACGTAAGTTTAAATTTTCATAAAGTGCACAGTGATTTGAAGTGTTATTGTTTTTAGGACCGATTGAAGGTTTCTAAACCGATTTTTTGAGGATGTCCGTTTGCAAAGCTCGAGTCAGTGTGCGTTCGGAAACTGTACCGTGAGTTATATGATGTAGTGTTGTTTTTCACAGTCATGTTTATTTATGAACCTGTATCTATATTTCATGTTCTTATAAAGGATCTAACTGCGTAACAATTTGTGATTATCTTTCTAGAATCCATAAATGCTTTACTTGTAGGTACATTGACTACACCTTACAATTTCTTTTCACCTAACATGATTTAAGAACATGTTTTGATACATTTGCGTGAAAAGCTTTGCACTTTAGCTTAATAATTGCAAAGATCATAAGTGTAAAGTTAAGTAAACGGTGTCACATTTTCAATCCTATTGAAAGAACCTATCTTACTCTTTCGTAAAAAACCACCTCGTGTACAAACTACCTCTTGTACCTATAAGGGGTAAGTTTTTCTTTTATAAAACTGTCCCCTATTTCTTTTACTGATAGCCAGCTAGAACCTTTAAGATTTACAAACTTTTTCTCATCTCGATGTTATGCACAGTTCCAGCCTGCGCCTGCGCCTGAGTTTTTTTAACAAACAAAACAATGCGTGCGTGCATTTTAACGCCGCAACTGCAGTCAATAATAATACCTATTGCATTAAAGAAGTCGAATGCTTTTAAATGTTGTAACCTTAAACGGTTAAAGTCGTTTTACGGCGGGTTTATTTTTCATTGGCATATTTTAATAAGTAAAGACTATCAGTATATTTAGTAGTTATTTAATCAAGCTATATTCCAACATGTTTACAACCCAAATCTTTTCTCTTTTCAGTCTGAAGCTTCAATCTAGGATAAGTAGAATCTAAACTCTTTTTATTTATAGTCTTTTTCACCTAAGATGATCCGTATGACGTTTCGAGTTTGAAAGATTTAGAGATGTCACATAACTTAACCACAGCGATTTATCTATCGATTTTTTCGAAGAGTTAGTAAAACCTACTTTTAGAGAAATATTTTGTATAGGTGTTATTTAACAAAAAAAAACATGTTTTTTTAATTACAAATATAATTGTAACAATTTTTTATTGATAATATTCCAATTTCATGGTTCGTGTTCTAAAAAACGATTCCTAAAAAGTACTGGTTCTGTTTCTTTGAATTAAAAACTATTAATTTATTTTCAATGTGTTTATTAAAGTCAATAATCGAAAAATATAGTTGATTTTTGTGATGTTTTTAATAACTAAGTATTCACTGCAATCGATTAATGAACCGCGGAAATAATAGATTTTATTATACAAGAAATACCCCAGCACTTAATCTATTCCGTTTCACACATTGCGTACATTAAGTAAAAAATATTTTTACATCGTATTTAATTAAGATATAATCAATAGACTCAGATTTTACTATATATTTCAAGACAAGTATTTTTTTTTATTATATTGCTAATAAAATACAAATATTTTTTCAAAAATATTCTGCATATGTAGTATGCGTAATATAGATAACTGAAGTGTCATACGGATCATCTTACGTGATAAAGACTATAGATGTAGGTATGTAACGTGGAAGTGCATGTTATTGTTTTTCTTTCAGTGTCTTTTGACTCTATGTTCTTGTAACCTCTATCAGAGATTTCCCGTTCTGTAATTCCTTCATTTGTTATACTAAAATTTCTTTCAAAACTATAATGTGGGTACATTAGGACTTTGTTATAAATGAGTCTAATTTGCAAGATGTATCAATATTTAAGGAGATAAATATTAGTTATTGAAATCCTTTGCTGGCTTTTCTCGAAAAATATACCTAGAGAAGAGGAAGTTCTTTAAAAATGCGTGATTATGTAACATGTAGGAAAGTTTCGTAGTTTATAATAACAGTAGGAGTATTTGATTTGTTTTAATTAATCACCCAGTACAAATGTTGGTTTCGTCATGTGCAACGTGTGCAACCGGTATTGCTGAGGTAACGGCTATAGCAAAAACTAAACAGTTGTTAAAATTCGGAAATGGTAAGCCAATAAAACCGTTCAAACGTGAACGGATTTATTTATTCATGCAATAACTTAAATTTAAAATAAACATACGTGTGATAGACGCACGTCTGGTTCTTTCGATGGTTGCATAAAGAAATGCTTCACTCAATTAACTAGTTGGCTATTGTAAATTTAAGTAAATAGACACAGTTTATCACAACTAGCCTGAAGGTTTCCAGTCTACCTAGACGTTCGATGCCGCTGGACACTTCAGCGTCACACTTCAGTGTGACATATGGGACATTCCCACCTCTCGTTCCCACCACTGCAACTCCTGTCATCCTGTGTAGCCAGGATCTACAGCTTGACCGCCATAAAAACCCAACCAATGTAGGTCAAGTTTGTCCCGGGGGAAAGTTAAACTGTCATTGGACCCGCTACGAAATTAATCAGAAGAACATAGGAGGAGTTCGAAATTAAGGTTCGACTTCCCTCCATTGCAAAGCGGACATTCGGTGTGACATACATCACATCCTACTGTAATTTTAGTTTAAATGTGAGTTCTCATCTCACTATTTGAGATGATTACCACTGAAATGCACCGAGGTTACCTCACCGATTACTGAATTCGATTTCTACGCAAGGCAATTAACTTTTTCAAATGAAAAATCATATTTTATTTAAACTAAAATGCCAATAAACATTGAATACATGCTGCTATAGACTGGTTTGAATTGGAAGTCAATGAGATGAAGAAAATGTAACAATCCTTAGGTGAAACTAATCAGATGAAATCCAATAACTGTACAAATAACTAATTCCGCTTTTTCTACAATCTCGACGATTATTTCAACAAATGGGGTCTAAATATTCAGGACCAGGCCTGGAAGACTGTAAATTTAAAAGAAAATCGCAATTTCATTATAAGGCCTCAGCCTCGAACTTAGCGGGCAGCGGGGCGGGAGCGGCGGCGGCGCTGGAGCGGGGCGGGCAACGCAGACCCGTTCTCGAAACAAGCGGGCAGCTCGCGCGGCGCTTTAGCGGCGAAGTGTTGTGTTCGGGGTTGTGTTGTCGAGATATTTGTTTTTATTCGCAAACCAAATGTCTGAACAACGGCGACAATTTTATTTCGATTCAAATTTATTCCTAACGCTCGATTTATTGTGGGCAAAAGAAGGAGTGCGCTACCCGCTCGTTGCCCGCTCCCTCGCCGCTGCCCGCTCGTTGCCCGCTGCCGCGCCGCTGTTTTCGAGAACCGGTCTATTTGATTTTACGCATAAGATCCTGCCGCTCCCGCGCCGCCGCCGCCGCCGCCCCGCTGCCCGCTAAGTTCGAGGCTGAGGCCTAACTTAGACCAGCGGTTCCCGAATGGTGGTCCGCGGAACCCTGGGGTTCCGTGGAAAGGCCGCAAGGGTTCCGTAAAAAATATTATCCCACGTTTCGTGACAGACGTTGTTCGCTCGCACCGACTTGTTTACGCACAAGGGAGCGGGCAGGGCGTGCGGGCGGAGTAGTACGGGGGTTCCGCTAGGAAAAGTATAATCAATTAGGGTTCCTTGGCAAAAAAAAATTGGGAAACCCTGACTTAGACGATGAATGATGGTGAACTGTAATCTGCTTGTCTGAAATCAGTGGCTACTACAGGAACAAAGAAAAAAAGAGAAGAAAATATTTTAGAATCGCAGATAATATTCACTATTATAAAGTGTGCCAGTGTTAAAAAAAACTATAAATTAGAACATAATTATGTACTTACCGAGGGCTCCACGTGCAAAACTGCGCACAACGAATCGCCCCACGAGCGATCACAGAATGGAGTCTTAAAAAATCCGGTCCATGCACAGGAAATAAGTATTAAAATTAAATACAATAATAAATTAATCTGTTTCCTAAAGCCTAATAGACCTGACTGCTTTATATTAGGGGTAATACTGAAAAATATTTTATACTCGGTACTTCTCCTAGTACAATAATGTATCATGATAATAAGATGACCTTTCATGACTATTCAATCAATGCAAATGTTTACGGATGATTAACTTTATTAGCACTTTATTATTGTTGCATTAATATCTTGTGATCATTTTATAAGTATTTATTTATTGTTAAACGTCTGAAAATATTGAAATAAGTAATTACTCTATTTTCTCTCGTCTTACGTAGTTTTCGTTTCAGATACAAGAACATTCGAAATAATTGATATAGAATATATTTCATGTTTAACAGACATTAAAAGAAATAAATCATGTTTTACTAAACGAGCATAATAAACAAAGGCAGTACGGAGCGCATTATATTTTTTGTATTATTTTATTTATAATGCGGGATGTCCGTTTCATACAAAAAAATGCGATCATTATTTAGTACCTTTAATATAGTGAACTTTTAGACCTAATAACCCGTATTTACCCGTAATCGATCAAACGGCTAAATCAAATCAGTGAAAGTTTTCGTAGCTGCGCGTACGCACGTTTCATACATTGTGTAATGTTTGTAGAGCGTGTGAGCTAGCCAATGGATCGGATGAGGGATTTGTTCCTGTTTATAAACCGTGTTTCCAGGGCACGGGGATTTGTATGACAAGTTAATTGTAGTGCCCTAGTCTAAATACTTTGTGGCTTTTCAATAGGCGCTTGTAGTGTCGTACAATTTAATGTTAGTACTTATACAAAATTGTATGCAAAATGCTAGCATTCGTTATCATAAATACTGTTATTTCATGTAAATCGAGTAGGTAATCAAATCATTGAATTAAGGTAAGATTTTAAAGGAATTTGACTTTTGGTTGAAAAGAAAAAAAGTTGCTCAACATAGTACTTACCTACTCTAGAGTTTAGCTCTATAAAAGTACCTACCTACAGCAACTACCCTAACCTTTGTTTACCTAATAATTACCACTCCATTGCGTCGCGCAGTCAGGTAAAAAGAGGATAAAGGTTTTTAAAAAGATATGAAAACCACATTACTCGTAATTTGTGTCGTCATGATAAACATCTACATATGTAGAATAGCATAAACAGATATAAATCTTGCATCAACAATGCATTAACGATTTCCTTGAAGCGTCCACCAGATTTGGAAGGTTCTTGACCCTACAGACAAGCTCGAAACCAGTTGCATTCCCCTTCCCGTGACAAGACCGCGAAACCCGCTGCAAAACCACTATAATTAGAAACGATTGCTTAACCTTGCACTATACTTACTCATGTAGATGATATAAGTAGTAGGTAGGTACGCTGCAGAACACAAATCAATCTGGTCTTTTTCAAATATTCAAAAAAGTAATTTAACTGAGACGAAAAATAAACTAAGAATCTCATGTGGCTTTACCTCAAGAAAACCTATAAAGTCCCTGATAGCCTATCTGGATCTTATCTGACTGATAAGCACAACTTTTGGTTACATAGATCTCGGATAGATATTTTGGTGAAAATTTGGCGCCCTATTGAATAAACTGTATTTTATTCCTCAATTCATAAAGCAATGTCTGGCTTTTTTCAGTGTTACAACTATGCCGAGCAGAAATATCGGAGATTGTACCAGGGACCTGGTTTTCGGCAAATGCAATCAACGATGGATACTCGCCGAAACCGATATCAGAGATATTCTCCACTGAACCTCCATTCTCGCCGACAAAGCCCATTATTGTCCTCCCTTCCTTCTCCTCTTTACAACAAGAGGCCGAAGTCACTCATCATTCGACAAGTACACCTGGATATTATCCATCTAGTACCCCGTACCCGCCGACGAGCACGCCATACCCTACCGTTAATGTGCAGTTTGAGGAATCAAGCTCTCCACGTCCCCCATCAAGCAGTACTTTCCCATCGTCGAGTGTCTCTTATTCATCAACGCCAAATCCTTTTATTACACCATCCAGTACCCCTCTTCCAAATTATAACGCGAATTTTCTTCCATCCAGTTACTCATCAACATTATCTACTTTCGATCCCATTGTTCCCTCCAACGCTGTGACCACGCCGTCAAATGAGTACTTTGATTTCTCACAGACTCCGAGAACGCCGTCCCAAGCTCCCCAGTTCACAACGCAAACAGAAACAACTCGGTCTGGCAAGAGCACCATGTCGCAAACGCAAAGTATAACATACGATGGGCCGCAATCACAGCAACCCCTATTTCTGCCCCCGACACAGCCCACAGCTCCTCCAAATTACTTTGTGATATATCAGAACGCGCCGCAGATGCACCCCGCCCAATTCCCCCAGCAACAACTAACATCTGGCGTGACGCAGCCTCCAGTGTTCATCACTTCTCCAATATCCACCACAACTCCGCTGCCTCCATCATCAACGTCATTGGCCACATTTTCTGATGGCACCAGTTCCCCCTTCATTACGAATGGTCTCACGGACAGTACTGATCGGCCGACGATAACGTTCCGGTCAACGCCACCGACCTTATTCTCTCGTACCACTGCTGGCTCGTTATGTAATTCGACCAGGTACCCTCCTCCCCGGAGCTCGCCGAGACCCTCGTTGCAGGTCCATCCTGGTCCCCCAAGAGTTCCATTTATGTCTAATCTGAAAATTCGCGTGGTTGCACCCAAAGGCTCAATAACGAATGTGAAGATTAACCCGTCAACGACAACGAAACCGCCTCCCACCAGAAGAACTAAGAAACCCAAGAAGAACTCGTATGATGGCTGCATGGACTCCTGCAAAGGGAGGAAGGACCCACTATGTGCCGTTCCATTGGCTACTGTGATAGTAGACCCGAAGACGTTGAGAGGCTTCAACTCGATCTGTCACATGGCTTGCCACAACTCGTACAAACCGGACCGTGAGTATTATTTTTTAAATTTCATAGTTTATTTAGCTTAAACGCTAGATCATATTTATTTATCCGATTTCATTTATGGACTATACTATGATATTTATGTATTCATAATAACTTAGTCGTAACGTAAATCACGATTAAATTGGTATTCAACTACTATTCGCTACAATAATGTTGCATTCAATGAAATATAACAAATAAGTATATGGACAATGGGCAAAATGGTACCCGGCTCCAATAGATATGTGTCTAGTATCGTTTGAAAGGTCTTACCAAGATGAACAACTTTTACTATGACCACCAGCCTCAGATCTGGTTGTGTACGAAGATATACATACTTTTTTGCAGAATGGTACCCGGCTCCAACAGTTATGTTTGTAGTGTCATTTGAAAGGTCTTACCAAGACGAACAACATTTACTATGGCCACCAGCCTCAGATCTGGTTGCGTTCGAAGATAAAGATACTTTTTGTGTAACCTAATATCATACAGTATGGAAGGCAGACGCGCTCGGGGCAGGGCACCGACGAGATGGTCGGACGCGGTGAGGAAGACGGTGGGCGGGATTTTGCATCGTGCGATCCACACAGCTTATGACCGCAGTCTGTGGAGGAACACTATCTGTGGTCGCGATCCTCATCAGTGAGGGACCGAGGAAGAAGAAGAAGAAGTATCATACGTGTCCATCGTATGGTATTTAGGTTATGCGAGGCAGGAAGGGTTTACTGCTCCAGCATCCTTCCTTAACTCTATAATTATTGATGGGGATAATTGTGAAATAAATATTTTTATTTAAAGAAGTACTACCCCTTTATTAATAAAAAGTTACACCTAGGAAGAACCTTGGATTAAAATGACATTTCCATACCAAATGACAATTTAAGCTAGAGTTCAACTAGGGTGTAACTTTTATTAATAATTAGGGTTAAAGTTTTATTACTTCTTAAGGGTTTTATTATGGGTTGCTAAAGTGAATAAACCCACAAGACCCAATAAGTCCACCCACAAGATGGACCGACGACCTCATAAAGGTAGCGGGAAGGCGCTGGATGCAGGCCGCCACCAACCGGCCATTGTGGAAATCATTGGGGGAGGCCTATGTTCAACTGGACGTCCTATGGCTAAAATGATCATGATGATTATGATGAAAGCGAATAAAGGGCTAATAGCTTGGGTAGTTCATCGTAGGTATAATCCTTTCCTTTTCAATGCTTCTTTTAGTTATATTAATAGATTGTAGTCATAATACATACTCGTATACATGGATGATTGTGTTATACTTTCATTATAATTCTTAGTGGAATTACTGCTTTCAAAACGTGAATTAGAACTGGCCCCATAGCAGACATTTTCCTACATCTAAAGGCCTTTTAAAATATATATTGGTTATGGCTATTGGAGCGGGTACCACTTTCCATACATTTGTGCCCATCATCCTTAATGACTCAAAACTAATGCAAGAAAATAACGAATTACTGTTTCATGTATTAATTAATATTATTATAGGTTTTTTCGATACAAACTGTTAATATTTCACGCATGATGCGTATTCGTGTAAATTGTAAAACACAAAAACAATACCTAGCTACATACTTGCCAACTAGTGCTTCGATATACCCTGTTAAAGTTGCACCAATGTGGTAGACATAAAGGTTTCGGCAATACGGTTCTTTTTTCACACATAACGATTAACACTTGCATTTCAGAATTCCGTAATAAAGCAATAAAATACTCATTGCTTCAGTCCTTTCCAAATTGAACCAAAGAGACTTGGTTGGATACAGATGTGAAATAAAATTGAAAAAAATGCAAGTTACTTTTACAAAGTACCTTACCTAACCTAACAAATAAAGGCGCGCGCGCACAGGAGACTTTTCATTGTCATCCTACATGGCCTTATTCTATCGTTTTATGTAGGTAAATAATTAATTTTCAGTTGGTAGTTAACACTTTTACCGCACTCTAAAATTCTTGATTATGCTCCTATCACGCATCTCAACGGAACCCACATCACGCACGATCCGACACGCACTTGACCATTTTTCCAAGGCAACTAGTGCGGAAAACTACTCGTAAGCAATCTAATGAACCAGTTAGGTACCCACGCTCATATTCATAATTATACTTACACGTAAGTTGAAATAGTTACTACCACCAAAAAAAATATTTAAAGAAATTATTGCGTGTAACTAAGACGGCTTTAAAGGTAATAAATTTCACAAAACACTTTCATCACTTACACAATCAATTAATAATTTTATTGCATGATCGCAAATAACTAATAACGTGTATTCCTACTTCCCGACACTATAGGTGGTTAAATTCACTCAATAAAAATATTGATACGTTTCCGTGTAACTTAAATCCCACCAAAAACATTCTGTAAAAAATTAGCCAAGTCTCGATGGAGCTGCCTGTTTATCTCTAAAAAGTAATGAAATCTAGACAAAGTCGTGCCAAGTCTATGGTTCCTTACTGCGATTTCTTTATTATTATATTTAATGTTGTGTGACTTGGCCGTTGAAGGGTACCAAACCAGATGCTCCATGACACCATTGCACCAATCTGTCGCCAAAACCGCTACCCATTGACGATGTAAAATAAATTGCACTTGGAAAACGTTGATAGTATTTCTCTTCGACAAATACATTAACACATTGTGAACCACTTTTCTTTCACGACTATAAAAATATTTTAGCAATTTAATTCACGAAATCAATTGCACACATTTAAAATAAAGTTTGTTTACACTTTGACAACAATAGACTGACATGCATGGTGACATGTGAATGAAGTTTTCAGTTACTGTTGCCATTAAAAGAAATTAGTACCATTAGTTTTCCGCAACATGGCGAGGGTTTTTATGTTCCTGGTCAGGCTATAAATAGAGAACTGTCAGGTTGCGTGTATGTTATAATATGTTAACATGAAGTTATTATAACACACCGTTATAAACTTATTGTAATATTGTTAATAGGGATGATGACTGGGTAAAGAAATCGAAATTCTATTTAGTCCGTCAGACAGATAATAAGAAAAAAATATTATTTAATTATGAAAGAAAATAAAAAATATGAGTCTTAATATTTTCTAATTATCTGTCTGACGGACAAATACTAATTAAAATTTTGTCATCTAGCCTATTGTCATGATTATTTTATATTGTTGATTTTATGTCGTAACTGCGTCACTTGTCTCTTTTAATTATCGTCAAAAGGTTATTTCTTTGCTTTTAAACTTTATACCGATACGATAAAGTACCAAAACAATAATTGTCATTTTGTAAATCGACACAAACTGGCGACGAGTAACTTCATAATTCTGTTAAACTTTACAGCATATGAAAAACTCGTGGACGGTCGCTGCGGCAGACTTCGAACCCGCATCATTCGAGTTGACGGCAACCAGAAGGTGCATCGAGAGGAACTTAAGAAGTCCGAATACAGTGTCATCAACACCGGCCCCAAGACGATCGTAGAGTTCGCGCATGGAAATCAATCAAAGTAGCACTAATTTGTGCGTGCGATGCAATGAAAAAATACAAAAAAAGTGTAATTTGCTATACTTAAATTGCGCTATACTTAAATTTCATGAATATTTAAGCCATTTGCGAGCAAGGCGTAAGCCATTTAAAGCAAATGAACACGTTCTCCATGCAGCCACTACCAGTTACCTTCTCGAGATTATTAGTCCTTCGAGCCGGAGAAAAATCTATGCAAAATATAAATTCAAAAACAGCTAGTGGCGGTAGTCACGGACTACAAATTATTGAGTTACTAAAATAAAGGACGAATAGAATCCGCCTTAAAGCAATTTTAGACACGTCCATCGAACAGTTTGCTCTATGCGATTTGTGTAACACATACATAGTATTTTCATTGCTCGCGGATAAAATGTTGAGACCAAAATGTAAAATAATAATAAAATGTCAGTAGGCATTACATAGAAGTAATACATTTACTACAGTTAACATAGTTATTGTTATAGAAAAGTAAAATGTAAATAGTGACAGATCTAACCTTTTTACATTTATGTACAGTCGACCGCACATCAGATTATACATTTTTAATGCAAAATCACCTCTGTTATAATTGCATAAAGTACCACGTACCACCGTGTTTGCCTTGATGTGCCATCGTCCGTACCTGTCTTTAGTTTGTACCTATAAAAACCTTGAGTCATCTCAAATTAAATCTTTATTTAAAAAGACGATTATAAATAAATATGATAGGGTTTTATTCTATGAAGAAAATCTTATTAAGTTATAACAAAAAAAAGCGGACGATATGACGTCATAATCCAACTTATAGTCAAGTCCGCTATTTCATAGAGGTTTTACTCTCCGCCTAATTTTTTACTAGTTTTATTTTTAAGTGGCAATCTTTTTGCTCCGTCCATTATTTCCTAAGACACGACAAGTTTAAAATTCAATGAAATGTTCGAATGAGACTAATGCTGTCCCAACTTACGAAGGTCCAATTTTGTGTAATCATTTTTGTCGTTTCTGAGATTTATGTCGTATTTTTAAATAAAATATAAAATCGAAATGTGGGCTTATTTGATTTTACCCCGTAACCGAGTCTCATTGTTTATAGCTACTGTAACATAGATATCTTATCCAAAATGGTAACTATGGTTCTGGTAATGTTAAAAATAGGGTAATCAAAATTCTAAATAATCTCATACAATACCTTCCACCAGATGATAACCCAGTATGCAAACAGAACATTTTTGTTTGATTAATGATAATAATGTATTCACGAAACTTCATGAGTGCATTACCGCAGCAAAATTTTTATAAATGTTGTGCTTTAGAGAGTCGAGAGTATAGCAGATAATTAGTCCATCGTGAGCAGAAATTTGTCCACTAATAGCAAAATTCGTTCAAATTACAGTTTTACAGATTTTGCTGGGGTAATGTTTGAAACATTACCCTGGCAAAATTTTTTTTTGAAAGTCGTTCTATCCCGGAACCAAATACATGGATAGATAGCTTTTGTTGCGTAGTAATTTGTCCACGAATAGCAAAATTTGTTCGTGTTCCGGTTCTCAAGTTATTCAGAATTTTGCTGGGGTAATGTTTTGTGATGTCCCAGATCTCGTAAATGGCTCAACGCAGAAGTTTGAAAAAAATACCAATGATAGACCTTGATATGTCCAAATTAGTTCAAGCATTAGTCATTGATTTGAATAATAAACACCAGTGTAATTAAATGATTTCGAAAATCAGATAAAACGGATTTGTAAGTAAACCAGTACTCTTACAATCGAATAAAAAGGTGTAGCATGTACCCTTGGTACACCTTTATAACCACAGTAAATATAAATGATGTGGCTTTGCGCAAAAGAGAGATTTCAAAAAATTTAATTTATTTTAACAGTCTTACTTTCGTGGCCGATTACGCAATTCCCTTATAACAAGGGAACATGGCATACAATGGACAAATTAAAATGTTCCTTGTATAAGCTATCCTGTTAATTTCAGCTTTATATTACGACTTATAAGAAAGTTATNAAAGTAATGTATACAGCTAGTTTTAGAACAGTAATATTTTCGTATAATTATCTTAGAACTTTCTAGTTAAAATCATATAGTTGAATTGCAAATTAATTAGATTGTTGGTTCATTATCGCATAAAGATAAAGTCATTAACTTTTCCAAGTAACAATTTGATCAATAATTTATTTTTAATATTTGATATGTAATATTTTAAAGAAATCAAACCAATTCGAAACCCAACCGCAGCGCAAGTCTAACTTGTAGGTTTGCATCACTATAATTTCATCGCTTCCCTGTAGCCCGGAGGTATTCCCAAAGGCATACTCGGATAACTCATTTAATTTTCACTCTGGAAATATACGATAGAGTTGTAAAAGAAAAAGGCTCTTTCATGACCTAGATTTGCTCCTAGTTTATTGTTTTTAATGGCTTCCAAACTTTAATGAGCTCCTGTTTCTAAATAACAAGATAGTTACGTAGTTTGAAAATTTATGACGTACACCTAATGATATCAAAATCCTACCTCGAAGTACCAGCTATAATAAAAGACTATACGAGTAACTAGAAAGAATGAAAAATATTGTATTAAGTACCTACATAGTTTAAAACAATATTATAAATAATTTGATAGAATTTATTAAACCAAATTGGCACCAACTAAAAGCAGGAGTTGAATTGTTTCAAATTATCATGTCATCGTTTATTCAAATGTCGTAAGAAATCATCATTAGCATTATTATTTAATATTGTATATTTTGATGATGATTCTAATTCAAAATGTAGTCATGGTATCAGGTTTGTAAACCTTTTTGGGGGCGCTAGACAGTAAAATATGTCCTTCGGCTGAAACGACATGAATCCATTAATAATGCCGTAGGTAGGTATGCTATGAGAGCATAGAGCACATCATCATCATCAACAGCCCTTTACAGTCCACTGCTGGACTATGAGCCTCCTCCACTATAGTGGAGGGTTTTGCCATAATCCCCACGCTTGGCAGGCGGGTTGGAGATCGCAGTTTAAAAGATTGATGTTTTTCAGAGAGCGCTGTAGTAGAATACATTTGTCACCAACCCCTACTCTTCCCGCGGGTGTCGTAAGAGGCGACTTAGGGTCCACACATCAAACAGAGAACGGGCAGCAGCGCATAGAGCACAATGTATTATTATTGTTTATCACTTTCAGAGACCAGCTTATAAATAAATACACATTCTAGGATGTTACGCTGTTTATTTTTAAAGGGCTCTCTTTGTTACCTAGAAAATACAACGCAAAGACAAAGCTCGATTCCAAATCCGCAAAACAAATGACGGAGCGTGGAATATACGAGGATTTTACACAAGGGCTTATTACACACGTCATAGCTATTGGGCACGCATATCGGCAGTTAAACATTTTCATCTGAGTCCCAAACGATAAATGGATGTCTCCTCGCACGAACAGTAACATCTCTTATTATTTCACAAAATGTTATCAGAATATCAAACAGCGATTCGGAAAAGTATCACTTTAGATACTGCGGGGGTGCGAGCCGAAATAATCTCTACCAACCCCGAGTTAGTGATTGCAATCGCGTGATCATATCGCGATGCTCACTTATTTGGGACTGTTTACACCTTACGTTTGTTTTGTACGCATTTGTTTTGTTTTTACGATTACATCTTAATCCTAATCGCCTCACGTTATCAAGTAGGTTTATTAAATTTTCGCTACGATAAGTACGTTACGCAAAAAAGTGTGATGCCTAATAAATGTTTTTTCTTGTACCTACTATCACTGAGCTGGAACTTCTTGGAGCGCGTCCACCAGTATTCAGGTTATAAAATATCTTGGAAAACCCAAATCTATTAACATTTGTCTCTTTTATACGAGTATAGGTAATCTGTCTGCTAATGTAGTTTTATTTTTGGTATCTAGGTATGTTTCAGCACTTCTGAATTAATGTGCAATAATGTAGCCAACAGCTAGTAAAATAAAGATCTCTGAACTATTTTTCCATTCTGACACATACTTAGTCTCTCGGCAAGCTACCCAAATCAAACCTAAATCTATGAAGATTTTAATTCTTGAAAGTATCCGCTAGAGTCGCTGTACAATCTGTCATACATTTAATGTTTTTACCTCCCGATATCGAATAAGTTTGATGTAAACTCACACTAAGCCCCCTAGTCTACAACAAACAAAGGAACTATCGTCCCGTGTAAATCCACCTTAGAACTACAGCTAGGAGTTGTGAGGAGCGAGTGTTTTTCACGCTCTCATTACGGGAACATTCGTATTCGCGCGACGAAGCCGGTGCGAGCGCCCCAGCCTGCGAACTTACTAAACGGTATCGATTCGCTCTTCGGGTGATATAAAAATAATAATCAGTTTGGCAGCTCCAAATTGAAGGCTGCGACACGATGTTTTTCATTCTGACTATAAGTATTAGAAGGGTGGAAAAACAGCTGAATTCAGTATTGAAAGGAGAGAATATTATTTGTCAAAAATAATGGATCACGTTTGATATTACTTGAGCTTTTTAATTTAGTGCATGTGCGTATTTTAATCAAGAGAAATCTAGTACAAAAGCTATCTTTTTCATGAGTAGAAAAATAATGGAAGAATTTCTGTATTATTTTGAAACTTTTTGAAATTCTTTTTTATCGGAAAAACCTCGCTTTATATTCACAAGAATGATGAAAGTCTTCATCATAATTATCATTTCAGCTTTAGGATGTCTATAGCTCCATAAGTAAATTCTAAAATTGGTATTTTGCAGCTTGAAACGTCCAACCACAAGGTTGACCAAAGACCTCATAAAAACGCCGTATAAAGAGACTTAAATACAAACAATTTACTCCTATCAAAACCCAACGTTTGATAGAACGATTTTCCGTTTTTCACTGGCCGAACATTCTAATAACTGCGAAACACTCCGACAAAAAACAAACAAATGGGACCGTAGCGAAGTCTATTGCAACCAAAGTGCAGATGCATCTGTATTTCACGGGTGCCTCGATTCATCTGTTTGCTGTGTACAGAGAACATCAAACTAAACACTGTGGGTCTTATGTAGTCGGGATAAGTGCTATTTTGCCACAAAAATGTGTGGTTTGATGTTCCGTAGTTTTTCCCGCAATAGTGAGCAAGCGTCAAATAAACAACCGCTGTTTGAGATTATCCAGAAAGGGTGTCGTAATCCCAGCTGCCCGTCACAATATAAATAAATTGAAGCAGAAGAACTACTCTACTATATTGAATCATTTAAGAAGCAAGAAAAACAAATGACGGACGTGGTTTGGCACAATTTAATAAAGGTAGCAAGAAGGCACTGGATGCAGGCCGCCACCAACCGGTCATTGTGGAAATCATTGGGGGAGGCCTATGTTCAGCAGTGGACGTCCTATGGCTAAAATGATGATGATGATGATGAATATAACGAAATGACACTCAAGTTATCTTATCTTAAACCAAAACCAAAACCAAAACCAAAGCTATAGACGGTAAATGCATAATTAATTATGCAGGTGTGTTAATCCGCTACTTAGTCTCCATCATTACAAGCTTAAAGTAGACTAATAGTATGTTATATACCTTCTTGTTTTCCTTTATTTACAGCTTAGCAAATTATACAAAGTCACGATAAGACAAACATTTGGCAAGTACTGAGAAAAGTGTGCTTCACTAACGGCTGTATTCACAAACGATGCTTGCATAAGTGATGATAAGTGAAGCAGCAAATAGAACGCACAGCGTTGAATATAGCTCTGTGATTGGTTCGTACGTCCACGCGCACTGTGAGACCTCATAGTAATGTTTGCGAATAGGGGCGTAAATTCAATTTCTTGCCCGAATCAAAACAATCCTTCTACTATTTTCTGCATCATGACGTCACGTCCATTACAATGCCAACCACTTGCTAAAACAAGAAATGAAAAAAGTTCAGCTTTAATCAACGACTTTGTGGCCACTAGCTCCAAGTTTTTGTCTTCCAACTCAAGAATACCAACATCTGTTATGTTTTAAACTGAAATAAACTATGGTACGGACCCAGATTTCAAACTTAGTTCTTTGTTTGTAGCTATGTCTATAGCGAGGGTTTACGGCGAGCGTAAACTTACTAAAGTTAAATAAGATTTAACCTCGTAAGCCCGGATGTGCCTCAGAAGGAACTGAAACTTTGTAGTCAGTAACGCCGAGACATTTTCGGAGGTGATTTCGAAGTATCGCCGGATGTGCCTTCAGAGGAACTAAAACTTTAGCGATAAATTTAAGTTCGAAAATTCGCGCCTATCGAAAAAAAGAGTGATAGTCTATGGCTTAAAGTATTCAAAATCAGGTATCCGAACTTATTTATATAAAAAAAACAAAATGTCACTGTCATATTATCATTTTTCTTTGACAAGGTAATTCGTCCGAGAAGACATGATGTACGATTAATTTTTTTTCTTCACGTAAACGTAGTTTAATTGCAAAACTGACCAGTATAATTTAAGTTAAAATACTGCTAAACAAGCAAAAAAATTATTTTTCCCAATTTGAAGTAGTTTTGTAAGATTTTTTTTCGTTTGAAAATAAAAGTTCTTTGCAAGGAACATTCGGTCTTGATGGTGAAAGTTTTATTTTTGTATATTTTTTCTATTGAGATGGGATTGAGTATTGGACTTTTAAAATTATGATATGATTGAGAAAATTTACCATGAGAACGTTCTGATTTTTAGTTTAGTAAATATTATAATTAACATGAATATTCACTTTACTTCTTGTACATTTTAACCTATCATTAGTGTATGTTATAAAACCGATAGTACTTTTAAAAGTACTAATTATGAAACATTAAATAAAATTAAAACCGTTGTTCCTTTTCAGTTACATTTATTAATATCATTATTGTATCTTTATGTAGTATTAATTTATTAAGAAAGTTACATTTATGTTTTACTTTAAAGTATAAAATACAATTTATTTACTTTTCCTTTTTAAAGTCTGCAATACCGAATGTTCTTTTAAGAGAAAACATTTTTTTATTATTTTTCATCTAAAATAAGCTCTATGCACTATTATACATATAGGGCCCCTGAAAATATGAATGCAAAAGAAAATCTCTAACATAGAATTTTTTTTACTCGAAGTGCTCGGCGTTTACTACTTCAAATTATTCGTTCTTCTGAAAGCACATTCGGCGATACTTAGAAGTCGACACAATTTACTCTTCGGTCTTACGAGGTTAAAGTTTTTAATAATATTCTGTGTAAAATTTGAGTAATTCGGGTAATTATTCGAAGAGAAGACAGTGAAATATTTTTGGCCGAAGGGCTATAGGATAATTTTCTTAATTACTATAGTTTCATCTGGTTTTAATTACTTTTTAAAATGAAATATCATTTTACAGCATTGATTAAAAAACCCTTATTTTAAAGCGGCAACTATGCTTGTAGTAATTTGTCAAGTTTCAGCTTGCAGACAAATTAAAATAAGGTGAAATTTTTCGTCTCGGTAATAAATCAGTGGAGTTCATTGTATTGTGCATAGTTGTATAAAAATTGAACAGAAAATAAATAACAATGAACAGTCGATTTTCATTTATTTACATTATGTACAGAGTCATCATAACTTGGAATGTAGTCATTTAGTAGGGGTATCTTCTGCCAGTGTTAACTCGGAACATACCGCGTCTGTAAGAAAACGATATTATGTATTATTTAGGTTATTAATGGGAAGGAGTTAGAAACAGGCGTAGTTACTCTACTACTCTGTGATAACATCATTATCGACTGAATAATAGCAATAAGAGCATTTATTATCCCGAAAGACAACTTTGTGTCTCATTTTAGGAATTACAAATTAGTAGATACTTCGGTGTGATAGTTAAGCAGCTATGGCAGTGTAACTAACTCAAATTATTATATGAATAACATGCACTTTACTTGACTTTGAAAAATTGAAATGCGAGAAAATTATATAGGTATTTACCCAGTCTTCCTTAAGTCATCATTGCCCATATGGAGAGAAGCGCCACGGCAGGTGTTAGCAGTGATCTGCAGAGTGCTAGTACACTGGTTTCCAACCAAGTGGTTATGGGTGACGGTGGCAGCAAACAGTTCCCAAGCACGCATGTGGTTGCAATAGCTGGTCAGGCAACCAGGTTGAGAGTTTCCACCGTTGGGGAAGAAGTCAACGTCGACGATAGCAGACCCGATGCCCAGACCGCCGATACCGCCGTCGGTGTGGATGGCCTCGACGTATACTCCGTCGTTGCTGTTAAGCCTGTTGTTGCTGTAGTTCCATAGAGGACCAGCAGGGTCAAGACCTGTAAAGCAACACCTGAATAAGACACTGTTGATTGATAAATTTAGCCTTCGCTGTAGAAGCATGATCCTCTCTAATTTACCAGAGGAAAATAGAGAATTTGGTCTATATTCCACATGCTGACCAAATTGCATATTTATTTTTGTCTTTGAGTTGACCTGAACGACATCCATGTGGGAAGAGTGGGTATATTCTACTCTGCTTGAACCAGTTGGCATATTATCATTATAGTCAAAAATATGTCATGCTTTTGCAGTTAATTCTCAAATAGGTAAAAGTACTATAACAAACCTGTGACACGTGCAACTCTTCCTCCCAATTCCCTACCAGCGTTACCGACAGCGTGAGCACCCAAACTGAACCCAACGAGGTGGAAGTTGCTCAAGTCTCCCCCAGCGGTATTGATCAAGAATCTGATGAACTGTCCAATACCGCGACCCATGGCAGGCACACCACGAGCTGCGGTAGTGTAGTCGGACGCAGCCAAACGTCTCCAGTCCACAGAGATTACGTTCACGTCACTCTTCGCGAGGTAAGCTGAAATTAAACGAAACTCATCTTAGGCTGAGTTGCACCTCTCCTACTTTAACCTTAACAAACGTCAAAAATCTGTCAAATTTCAAACAAAATCATCGGTTTTATTGTTATAGTTACTGTTAGGTGGTGTAACTCAGCCTTAGCAAGTAACCTTAGTTGGTAGTGGATTTCTTATCATCGGCATCGGCAAAACAAGGAGGAGAGATCTTTAATTTTTTTAACGTAATTTAAATGTAACCTGCAACGTCAGCAGTGACGTGAAAACAGAAGTGACCGAAAAAAATGCGGATGTCGTGCATAAGAGAGTATCAATTGAAGTCAAGATTAGTTAGATGCGCAGGAGTAAATGTATCTTCTTATTTTGTCGATGCTTGATGCTACTTTTTTGCTTTGCTCTGTTCTACATAACCTTTATCGTAGTCTTAAGACTTTCAGAGATTCGTTCAACACTCGTAGATTAATGAAGTAATGGCTACAAACCTCTCCTGACTGTCGGGTTAGGTTCAGTAAGGCGGTTACTGAGCCAGCCGTGGACGATCACGACGGTGGGCACGTTAGCGTTGTAGTTCGAGTTGCGGATGGAGTTGGCATTGTTCAAAGTCAAAGTCTGGGCTATATTCTGGTTACGTCTGAAAAAGATACAAAAAGTAAGTTCTGTCTGTTTGTTTGCACTTACACCTAAACCAATTGTATTTACACCTAAACCAATGAATGTGAGGATAAAAGTAATGAAATTGAGGATAAGAGCTAAATAACATTAAGAAATGAAGTGTTTTTGAAAGCGAGATGCCCTTGTGCAGAGTGTCTAGTTGTCTACATCAGATCGAAATCTGTGGTATGAATAAATGCACAGTATAGCAGTGAAACCAATTTTAGTTTGTTCCCAAAATCGAAGTCTCAGTCTTAGATCATAATAAAACAGTTATATTAAAGGTCTTTACTCCGAAACTTTCTTCAGGAGGAAGACATTCGTCTAAACAAAAAAAAAAAACAATCACCTTGTGTACAAAAAGTACTCGTTGTTATTGGGGTTCCTCTCAAGTTCAGACAGGAATTCAAAGTCAGGCTCCGCCTCCAAGTCTACGGGCTGCATGTTGCCCTCGCCATCAGGGACCTCGATGAAACGCGGGTAAGTCTTCTCCACGCCGACCACATCCTCCAATGGCACCGCTAAAGCGATGTATGCTGCGCAAAAAACAAATAGTCAATTCGTAAATTTTGTCAATCTATTGATGGTCTTCTCAAATTATTGCAGCCCTTTGGAAAGTAAAAGAGCAGGACATCTTCCCATAGCTGTTAACTAATAATCTCCTCTCTAATTTACTAGAGGTAAATGGAGGATTTGGTCTACACTCCTAACGTTGGTCAGACGGGTTGGGATAATTTTTAGTTAAATCATTAGATTACAATTTGGCCAGTTGCCGTGAGTAATTACAGACCTAGTTAATACGAGTATTATACATTCCACGTTGTATTCTTTATTCTAAAATACGTTTTTGCAAAAAATTTTTTTTTAAAATTTAATTATAGTAAAATTAACAAACCTGTAGAAGCAACCAGCAATAAAAGTCCCGCACGCATTGTGTTGTCCTCAGTGATTCTACACGTTCATTAGAATCCGATGATCCAACCTCGTATTTATGCTTTACTTTGGTTTTATCTCATCAATCTAATTGAAGATTGATTACTTTAATCCTCTAAGATTGTTTTCAGTATATTGAAAACAAATCAAAACACAGCGAAACAAAGTTCAACTATTTTGTATTGAACTTTATCAAAGGTGAATGGAAATTTTGGAGGATAGTAAGAATCAGACTAAATAAAATGAGGTAAAATGACAGAAATGAAAGATTCGTTTTTGTACTTTCGGCCAAATCGGAGTTTATTAATTAATTGTTCCAAGCTTATCACAATTTTTCAACGTGTGAAATGGAGCTTATCTTAGTACCAACTGATGTAGGGTAGGGTATCTTACTATCCGCTCTCGGACTATATTATCCTATCATTAAATTCATCAACTATACTTAATGGAAACAAAAGCTTACAAAAATTAACGCCCGTATTCACAAACATTACTATTAGGTCTTACAGTGCGCGTGGACGCACAGGGTGACACATGAACCAATCACAGAGCTCTAGGTATTCAACGCTGTGCGTTCGATTTGCTGCTTCACTTAAGCAAGCATCGTTTGTGAATATGGGCGTAAGTCTATGACATGAGTAATAATATTAATGTATTTATCGGTGACGTTGCATAAGTGCATAAGCTTATCTTTAGTTGCAAGCCGGAATAATTATTATTTTGAGATAGTCAACTGAGTAAGCTAGTTTGTATCCATAGGAACTTGCCTTATATCTCTTATCATCATTGGTCGACGTATCAACAAATTATATTTATCAAAAATATTGTTATACGTATTTAGTGATTAATGATCTAACCCAGGTGGTCCCAATGTGATAGGATACATCGATTAGGCTTAGGTAGAGTTGCACCACATAACTTTGGCTTAACGGTAACTATAGCGATAACCGGTGTTTTTTTTGTATGGAGTTTGATAGATTTTTGACGTTAGATAAAGTAAGATGGTGCGACCCAGCCTTAGACAAAACTGGTTCTTCTTAAGGTGAACTGGAGAAACCAGATGTAACAGGACATACTGGCTTTTACATTACCTACTGATATTTGTTTATTTTATTGTGCATAAAAGCTTACAAAAGCACACAAAGAAGAGAAACGCCATTTTTAATGTACTTAGATGAATATGCCTTTTAGTTTTCTAACGACTGCGTGCTAATCAGGTTGTCTGGAAGATATTGCTTCCTGATGATCAAAACGCCTAGATTAATAGCAAAGCAAAAGCATAGCAAAATCTTGACCTTGCTGGGTTGCACCATCTTGCTTTACTTCAAAAATCTGTCAAACTCCATACGAAAAATCGGGATAAGTTATAGTTACGGCTAAAGTTAAGGTGTTGCGATTCTGCCTTATTAATATTTGATATCTTCCGGATCGGCTGCACGGCACTAACATGTTAGTTGTGAAAAAGCTATCTCTATGATCTCTATGCATGAAACTTCTAATTTGTCTTATACTTTCATATGATTAATTAATTTCCTGGCTTCACTGGTTGTGATTTATAGGCAGGCAAGCTGTAGGGAGACACTGACTACTTAAGAGTCACAGTATTCTAGTTTTACACGTAAAACATGTTATTTGATTATCTTGATTGATTGACCTATTTGACCATGTACTCTAACTTAGACAGTATGGTTTTATACATATACAGTGTGTTTGGGATAGGGCAGGCGATAATTTAAGGCGATGTTATTATGTCAATTTTATCGACAAAAATGCCTCCATATGTGTGCCTACCCTAACCAATACCTCTAAAAAATTAAGCTCCCCCATTCCAAGAGGAGGGCCAATTTTTTTTCTATTTATTTGGCACAAATACAGTCATTACAAATATCACTTCTAAACAAAATTTTTATAGTAACTAAGAAAAAAGACAACGAGTGCCCAAAAGTAACAAATAAATGAAGAGATAGTTACAAGATAATATTTCTAAAGTTTAGTTTAAGTCCATCCATGATTATTTATTTCTTATGTGCCCGTAAAACCTGATTTTTTGACAAAAACTAAAATCATTTAATTTTTTTTAAGTTTATTGGTCATTTTTTTTCATTTTTGTGTTCTTTTTAATGACAAATAATAATTATTGGCTTACAAATGCAATTTTTTATTTATCTGTAAGACGGGCCCATAACACAAACAATTTTTATGCAGAGTCACATAAAAAATAAATTTTAAAAATAAAGCCAATTCCAAGAGAAGGGCGTTGGGCCCAAATTATGGGGGCATTTTTTTCGATAAAATTGACATCACAACATCGCCTTAAATTATCGCTAGCCCTATCCCAAACACACTGTAGATTTTCCTATGCTCACTAAGATTGCCAGTATGCTTAGCAAAAGATTTGGAGTTGAGTTACTGAACAATAATTACATCACTCAGTATTGTTCCTCATTTCCTTCAGACCGGTTGATTTGAAGAGGATGTAAACAAAAAATAATACAAATAAATATAAATTGAGGTTTATTTGGTTATAAATGTAGACGTAGGGTAGTAGAGATCCATTTAGATTCACATGTTTCATTTAGAAGGGATACCTTCTGCGGGTGTTGACGCGGAACATACCATTTCTGAAACAAAACATAAATACATTAAAGCACATAATATTATATTAGTAACGGTGGAAGGAGGTAAACACTATGGAAGTGTACGCTTCTTACTGAAAGCGAATACCGTCAATACTGATAAGTAAATACTGAAGTTCTTAACATAATAATACCCCAAACTATTTTGAAGGACATTTCAAAAACTAATCTAATGCAAATCACAATAATAATAATAATAAGTCCGAGACTATGAACCAGGCAGGTGACCCGTAGTCTCCATCCATAGCCCAGTAACCAGTCCATCCATCCTTCATCCATAACCCTAGTCCATTCTCCAATAACTGCAATAGCTCCTGTGCACAGGCTGGGGCTGGTCTCTGGCTACATCCCATGATATAGTCAGAGACTAGATCCAGTATGTGCACCACTTTCACTTTTGTCGATTATTTTGCGCGTAAAACGGCCTCTACGTGTTGGATCTGTATCCCCACGCAAGCCTTATAAAGGACCGGGCCACTTTTGACCCGTGAGCTCCAAAGCGTACAAACATAATAATAAATAATAAATACACTTTATTGCACACCAAAGATAAGAAAAGAAAGAAAAGGAACACAAGGTACAACTAGGCGGTCTTAATTTACAATTAATTTAATTAATTTAGACAATTTTTAAATCGTTAATTACATTTGAAAAATAAGTAGATGCATATGACTTATCTTACCCAGTCTTCTTCAAATTATCGTTGCCCATGTAAAGAGTATCACCACGGCAAGTGTTGAGGGTGATTTGAAGGTTGTTGCTGCATTGCATACCGATCAGATGGTTATGGGTGACTGTGGCAGCGAAGAGCTCCCAGGCACGGTTATGGTCACAAATGCCAGTGAGACAACCAGGCTGGTTGGTACCACCGTTGGGGAAGAAATCAGCGTTGGCTACAGCAGAACCGATTCCCAGACCGTTGAGGCCACCGTCAGTGTGGATGGCTTCAACGTAGATACCGTCGTTCTCGTTGATGCGTTTGCTGTTGTAGTTCCATAGGGGACCGGCGGGGTCGAGACCTGATTAAAATTAAAGATAGAAATTAGTATCCACACTCACATTGATGACCTAGCTCCAATATACGCAGAGTTTGTGTACTACGAGTGCTGGCTAAATAAACATGCTTCACTTAATACTGTAACTACTTATTCTTGACCCCTGTTAATGCCTATTACACCGACACTTTTCGCACCTAGCGGAATTGTTTTTAATAGCTTTGCAATCAATAAATAACCTGTATTTGAGTTGGCAAAGGAGTGAGTGAGTCATTCATAATTGAAATTATCCATGTCTTTGCCCTGAAAATCTAGGGAAAATTCTATTGCAGCTCCTAAAAAGTGGTGGCTTTACGTGGCAGGATATCGATAGCACCAAACTTTTAGCAACACGTCTTGACTAAAATATTAATAATACTAACCAGTGATACGCGCAACGCGTCCACCTAATTCCCTTCCAGCGTTGCCGACAAGGTGGGCGCCAAGACTGAATCCAACGAGGTGGAAGTAGTTCAAGTTGCCTCCAGCGGTGTTGATCAGGAAACTGATGAACTGTCCAAGACCCCTACCGACAGCGGGGACACCACGAACGGCGGTGATGTAGTCGGCAATGGCGAGGCGTCTCCAGTCCAGGACGATGATGTTGACGTCACTCTTTGCTAGGTAAGCTGTAAAAATAGAAATACAGGCATCAGATATTGTAGGCATAAGTATAGTCGGTTGGCAAGAAACCCAGAGCCCATAGGGATCCATCAGACGAGTTGCAGACGAATTCATCGGCTTTTACGTGCGAACGTCTAAATCTTTTCTATGATTCCAGAGTTTGAAATAATGGAAATCACTCTCTAATCATCTGGTGGACTGCCAAAAAATGAAATGTGATGGCCATATTTATTGGCACATGAAAAAATGGTCTTTGTGCCTCAAAATTAAGATTTGGGCACGAAAATGAATTTAGCTTTGAATTGTGTGTGTGTGTAACCTTAGGTCTTACGTACCGTCTCTGATCACAGGGTTGATGTCGGTGTTATGGCTGCTGAGCCATCCGTGAGAGATCACGACGGTGGGCACTCTGGGGTTGTAATACGAGTTGCGGATAGACTCCGGGTCGTTCATGACCAAACTCTGAGCTGTGTTACTGTTGCGCCTATAAATAAAGAATTTTAAAATCAATTTTTCATTCAAATGAAAAAATAGTATAAATAGATTTTTTATAAATGAAACAAATACCTCGTGAATAAAAAGTAGCGGTTGTTCGCAGGGTTCCTTGTGATTTCATCCAGAATTTTCCAGTCGGGTTCTGCTTCTAGGTCTACGGTATGCATCTTGCCCTCGCCGTCTGGGAACTCGATGAAACGCGGGTAGGTCTTCTCAACACCGATGACGTCATTCTCCAGCGGTAACGCCGAAGCGATATAAGCTGTTGGTATAATCGTAAATAATATATGCTATTATCAAAAAGTATAAAGATGTTTAGAGAACTCGGCAACATAGTAAGTACTTACAAGAAAAATAATCGTGACTGACAAATTTCAGGGATCATTGATAAAGGAATTCTTCAGGGACCACTGAGGGACGAAGAAATGGAAGACACCAGAGATCCAAAAATACCCTTGGGTCAAATGGATCTCTAGCACTAGTGGCTCCCACAAATAACAGAACACGATAATTTCTAGAAAAAGATCTTTAACTCGTACCTGTTGAAGCAACCAAAAGAAGCAGTGGTGAAAACATCGTGCCTGGTTTTGATGATTTACATATGTATCTCAATACAGACTTGTTATTTATATGTTTTTCATGCCATTATCAACACTATCTTAACTATGATAATTATACATTTAATACGATAATAACATGGAATTGGATATAATTCTAAAGACATTTTGTTTTTGAACTAGGCAATTTGAACTATGATGAGTAGAGAATAGAACAGTAAATTAAATATTTACTCTTACCAAATACTGTGCTAAGATGTAGGAATGCTTATAGGATCATTATAAGGATGCAGATTACAGCACAAAATCTGTGTGATAAATACATATCAATTTCAATAATATTGATAAAAAGAAAACAATTACTTACTACAAGAACTACTCGTATTTGATAATAAAATACATTAACTTTATAATGGCAAAGCATAATGTTTGAGAAATAGATCGTACCTATTAGTAGATGAGCTCTGAGACTGCGTATTCTGACTAGTTATTACCGATGCCATTTTATAACAAGAAGATAGCAAAATGTTATCCTCCATATGTATCAAAGATGAGTCAAAATCAAAAGGGAAGGGGTTAGAAAATCATACACACAAGATCATCTTCTGATGTTTTATTTGAATACTTAGGTTTCATTAAAAAATTAGAGATCTTCAAAAAATAATCACATGTTGTTTCGTTTAGAAGGGATACCGTCTGGCAGTGTTGACGCGGAAGATACCGTTTCTGAAACAAAGAGGTGGATGTAATTAGGATCTCTATAAGTAGTAGTATAATGATTAAAAATCTTCTAGTTAAAATAGATTAACATGTGCGTAAAAGTATTATGCTATCTGGGGGCACGGCAGTGCCCCCGCCAAGTCGAGCGCGAAGCAAACACTGCCGTACCATCCTTTACTGGAACCATTTCGCCGCATTTTCAGGCCCCTATTTGAGAACCTCTGGATAAGACCAGAACGCAGAAATTTTCGTCATCTAGTAAGCTATAATCACGTACTTAAAATCCAAAATTTCAAGTCTATTGGTCATTTAGTTCCGAAGTTAAGCGAAAGCAAAGTTTCGCATTTACGACACTCACTCACTGATAATCATCAAAATAGAACTAGTACTTCCCATAAACTCAGAGAGCTGAAATTTGGTACAGAGTTAGGGTTTAATGGCCACATAAAGGGAAAACTATAAAAACTAGGAAAATCGAAGATCTGGAGTAACACCACATTCATAATAAATACTACTCCGGCACCGTGGTATTCGCCTGTATCGCTCACCGCTAGATGGCGCTAGCACTAGCAAGCGGTGTCCAGATTTTTTTCCTTTCTAGAGCCCCCCGTCGATTAAGTTGAATGTTGTGTAATTTGCATTTCGTTGATTTCGTTTATTATATTGTAAGGTTCGCTAAGGTTAAAACAATTCTGATTCGTTGTCCATTTTAAAGGTCGTTGAGTTTATGTGTTTAATATCGTAAAAAATGTCGATAAAACGACGACGTTAAATAATTTTGCCACTTTCTACAAAAAGAAGTGAAATCCCACCAAAAACATTCTGTAAAAAACTAGCCAAGTCTCGATGGAGCTGCTTGTTTATCTCTAAAAAGTAATGAAATCTAGACAAAGTCGTGCCAAGTCTATGGTTCCTTACTGCGATTTCTTTATTATTATAGTTAATGTTGTGTGCCTTGGCCGTTGAAGGGTACAAAACCAGGTAATCCATGACACCATTGCACCAAACTGTCGCCAGAACCGCTACCCATTGGCGATGAAAAATTGCCACTTGGAAAACGTTGATTCAATAACCAGTCAATTGTAGGCTTAATAAAGCTGCGTATTTCAATAATACTTATTGTATGATTATCTTAATAAAGATTGTTCAACGGTATTTGAAAGATTGCGTAAAAGTATTATGCTATCTTTTGGACAGTACATTATTTACAATCAAATACGACTCAGGAAAATTCCTAGAGTCAATTTATTAGAAAATCAAACAATTGCATGATAAAAAATATAGAGATTGAAACGAAATGAACACTAATAATTACCACGCATTAATTTATCAACTTCATAGTAAACTGCTTATACTTGTTTTCGAACTACCAATTGTACCAAAAATATGTAGTGCCCTCAAAAAAATATACACATTATTCTCCTTTAACCATAAATCGGTGGTTTTCTTCCTACATGTAAAAAATATGCTTACCCAGTTTTCCTCAAGTTATCATTTCCCATGTGAAGAGTAGCACCGCGGCAACGATTCAGAGTGACTTGAGTCATGCTGTCACACTGGTTTCCCTGCAAGTGGTTGTGGGTGACCGTAGCCGCGAACAGTTCCCAGGCACGGTTGTGGTCGCAAATGTCGGTAATGCAGCCAGGCTGGTTGAAACCACCGTTGGGGAAGAAGTCAGCGTCAGCCACAGCAGACCCGATGCCCAAACCGTAGATGCCACCGTCAGTGTGGATGGCTTCGACGTAGATGCCGTCGTTGCGGTTGATTCTGTTCGAGTTGTAGTGCCACATAGGACCAGCAGGGTCAAGACCTGTAAAAAATCAGTGATCAGATTGTTTTAAACGTGCATCTACTCGTATGATCCAGAATATGACTCCTATTCACTCGTGAATTGAAGGAGTTGGATTTATATGAAGTCAGGATCTTGGCAAGGATTTCCATTCCTCTACGTGTGTATTATATAGGTAAAACATGTGGTTCTTGGTGTAAAATAGTATTAGGTAGGTATGTCAACTACATTTTCAATTAGATAATGATTTTACTTTAGATAACCCTACTTAAACATGTGGACAAAGTGGCCATCGCACTAAATAATTTAATTTACACGTGTTTTCATGCGATGGCCAAGTCAATATATTTATGTAAAACGTTAAAGATTTCCTGGCCTGGACTTGGTATTACATGGATCTCACAACTTTTTACCGTAGAACAACTGAGTTGCGAGACTTGGTTTTTTTGACAAGTATTGTTTTTGATGGGATCTCATTTCTTTTTGTATTTTGTAGACAGCAGTTATGTACATAGAAAACTGGACCGAAATTGAAAAATTTTACTCGACTTGGCGGTTGCACTACCGTGCCCCCAAATCTCATTTCTTTTTGTAGTTTGTAGACAGCAGTTATGTATATAGAAAACTGGACCGAAATTGAAAAAAATTACTCGACTTGGCGGTTGCACTACCGTGCTCCCAAATATTTAAGTTTTTCCTTGATTCATACACCAAACACTACTTATATTCCAAATTTGAAGCTTCTAGGTCTGCCAGAAGTGCCTTAGAATTTTGATGATCGGTGAGTCAATCAGTGAGTCAGTGAGTCAGTGAGTGACAAAATTAAGTAACTTTGACCCGTTATAATTCTTAAACTACTGGTTCAAATTGAATGAAATTTTAAATATACCGTGTCTTTACAATGCCTGCATAGCTAATGAAAATTCAGCCTTGTAGTTTTATCCACAACGAAGTTACAGGCGGTCGAAAATGGCCTGAATTGCTTCGAGAAAAGGATGGTACGGCCGTGCCGCTTTTTTGCTCGACTTGGTGGGGGCACTGCCGTGCCCCCAGATAGGTAGGTACCAACCAGTAACACGGGCAACCCTTCCTCCAAGCTCCCTGCCAGCATTACCGACCACATGAGCGCCAAGACTGAACCCGATGAGGTGGAAGTTGTTCAAGTTGCCACCAACGGTGCTGAGCAGGAAATTGATGTACTGTCCCAGGCCTCGACCAACACCAGGCACACCACGCACGGCGGTGATGTAGTCGGAAATGGCGAGGCGTCTCCAGTCCAAAACGATCACATTGACATCATTTCTTCTCAGGTAAACTATGAAAAATACAAATACAGTATTACTATAAAAATCTGTAATTAAATCCAAACCCATATTAGAATACAGTACATTTTAAAAACTTGTATTAAGAATAGCAGATTAACAGACACTTATATAAAAACTCTCACTGGTAAGAATCATTAATGATGTGAAAGAAGTTTTCAATATAGGCCATGAATTTATTATTATAAAAAAGAATCTGGTGGACTAGTTTGATGCTATTGATCTGGTCGAGTTTCAATGTCCATTAATCCAATTTTTTTTTTTGGCATTTTAAAGACAGAAATGCCGAGCCAAAATTAGTAAAATTTCGAGAATAGAATTAAAAATACTATTAAAATATCTTGACCGATCTCATGATAAGAACTTTTGTTATAAGCCTTAATTCCTGGATTACTTAAACCAAACTAGGATGGAAGAAAAGAGAATTAGCTAAGTATCAATTGTCTTGGAGAGTAGGTGTTACACGTACCATCTCTGATAGCAGGATTGATGCTGGTGCTTTGTTTGCTGAGCCAGCCGTGGGAGATCACGACCGTGGGGACATTGGGGTTGTAGTTGGAGTTGCGGATGGAGTTGGCATCGTTCATGATCAAGGCCTGAGCTGAATTACTATTGCGCCTGTAAACACAAATAAAAATGAGGAGTTGCAGAATTACTTACAGATTTTCGAAATTCATTTTTTTATTTATTTAATGTAGCCCCGAAAACTCCTCGTACTAATCTAAATACGCTTAGAAGTGGGTTCACCACCATAGTCCAGCGGTGGCAGGGTTCGAACCAGCGTTCCTTGGATCTCGAGTCGACTAGTCCGAAATCTTCACCGTTCGGTTATTTTCACTTCAATATTTATTGTATTTTAGAACAGTTGAAAGGTATTGATAGTTATATTACCTGGTGTATAAAAAGTATTGGTTGTTTGCAGGATTCCTTTCGATTTCAGCCAGAAGCTCCCAGTCGGGTTCTGCTTCCAGATCTACGGTGTGCAAGTTGCCATCGCCATCTGGGAACTCGATGAATCGAGGGTAGGTCTTCTCGACACCGGTGACGTCATTCTCCAGCGGTAACGCCGAAGCGATATATGCTGTTGATGTAATAGGTTAGTATGGAGAGCACAATAAAGTTATGGTTACAAATCTAATCACAAAATTCGTTGATGATAACTTTAACTTGAATGTAAAGATGAGACCCAAGCGGCGGAATGCCTAATTCATGCTTTAAGATTTGTGGTGACAAATTCTATTATTTTATTCCAATCGTAAACGTCTACCACAATAATTAATGAAAAATTGACAGTAGTATACTAATTAATTAGAAAGGACAAAGGCTGGGTTGCGCCACCTAACTTTGACCGTAACTATAACGATAACCGGTGTATTTTGTATGGAGTTTGACAGATTTTTGACGTTTGTTAAAGTTAAAATAAGATGGTGCAACCCAGCCTTAAAATCACGTTACTTATTTTGGCAACAAAAAGAAAAGGAAAACAGTATATTATACCCAAATTTGCTCATATAAATTGCTTAATTTATCAAAACTAAAGTTTTTATATAACTTACCTGTTGAAGCGACCAAAAGGATCAGCAATGAATGCATCGTGCCTGTCCGCGGATTAACACGATTAACTCAATCCGAATTCGAACTTCCTATTTATATTAATTTCTTTGAGCCATCCATCAACGCTATCATCACAATGATTATGCTTTTAATTAGATAATAAAAATCAGAAAACAAAAAAAGCATACCTTTGTTGTCATATGAACAAGAAATTTAAAATATGTTATGTATGTGTGACTACTTCATTAAGCAAAAGGCTCTATTAGTTTAAAAAGTTAGGTTTAATTACGAGTAAGTTGATTTCTTCTGTCTATTTCATAGATAGGATTCAGCTGCAGTGCAGGTGGATGGCCGCTATCATCATAATTAAGATTGTGGTAAAAATCTGTTGGATTATAAATAAATCGTGCGGAAAATGTTAATTGATCGATATAATTAAAATGAAATCAATGACTCGAGTGTTGTTAATGATTTTAATTTATTTGCATAGGTATTCTAGATAATTTAGTTTTTTTTGGAAGATTAATGTGAAGTAAGTTAGTACGTTTCATTGTATGGATAACTCATTGCTGTGTCTACGCGGTAGTAACCAACTCTGAAATGATGAAAACAAATGATGAATATCCATAAACACTATTGAAATTAATATACTTTGATTATTATTGAGTCGCACCCGTGCTTGTTAAGATCATCATTTCCCATTTTCATTGTAGTACCACAGCACTTGTTAATATGTATTTGACTACGACATTTGCATCGGTTGGCAGTCAAATGGTCGTAAGTGACAGTTGCGGCAAACAGCTGCCAGGCTCGGGTATGGTCACAGACAGGGTCATGGCAACCAGGCTGTGAGACGCCACCATTGGGGAAGAAGTCAGCCTGAGCGATAGGCAAGCCTAGGCCTAGGCCAGTGCTGCCACCGCAAGTGTGGATAGCTTCGACATATACAGCATCGTAACGGTTAATCCTTTGCGCGTTTTTGGTCCATAGAGGTCCAGCTGGGTCAAGCGCTGTAACATTATTAACATTTATTAAGCCTGCATTGGGCTTGAAAGGAAAATGTTGAGATCTTTGGATATAAACAAAGTTGGCACCATTAAGAGCGTTTACGTCTAGCGTGGCATGTCAAGTTTAGGTAATTTCGATGCTAGTTTTATTCACACTAAAATAATTATGACTGTGTGCGTGTTCTCACGCTCTATAGTCAAACCAAAATACTTTGATCCACCATCGTAAAAGTGTGCCAGGCTGTCAAGTGACAGCTCAAGGAAACTATAAAATCTTCAAATCTTCCAACACCGACTCCATAATTATAAATAATGGTATACATTAGTCCTAATCAATAATAAATACGTAAATTCTTTATCAAATAGTAAATTATCAAAGGTTTTTTACTATTTTGAGAATATTTTATACAAGTACTTTTCAAATACTCATAGAAAAAAAAATACAATGAATTATTTTAAATTTCAAAGTAAATATTTTAGATAAGATATTCTTCTATTATATTAAGCTATTTTTGTGTTGAATAAAGGAAGAATATTGGTGAAAAAATCACTTTGATTTTTGGGTATTTCACGTTCTTTTAATTTGTGATTTCTTATTGTAAAATGCTTAAATCTAAAAAATTTCTCAGATAACTATTTGCCTAAGGATCTATGCTATAGGATATAAATGTTTGTTAAATCGTTTTCACAGTATTTTTATGAAAATTTCAGCTTGTAAACTGACGCTAAAGTGGAAATTTACAAAACCTGTGTGGACTTATCTTGATAGAATTCTTAAATGCTAAACTAATCGCAATATTTTCTCAATTAACTATTTAGACGACGAAATTGCCTAACTATTTATGCCTATAACATATTTGTAGTATTACTGGTTAATGATTGTAACGAGTTGAAAAAGTACTGTTTTTGCGCCAAACGGCGTAAACGCTCTTAACCAAGAAACAACTTCTTTAAGAAACTTCAATCTCTACCTAGGTCTATCCTTGAAAGGTGAGTTGTTGTTGTTAATTTATTTTTAGCAGCTTTGCAATCTATAAATAGTAAGTTAGCATAGCAAACTTTTGACGTCATAATCCTCTGCCATAAAACACCGGGAGAGTCTCGTTTTGACGGCCCAAAAAAGTATGTCAATTACCCTATTATTACCTGTGATACGGGCTATTTCTCCATACAGCTCCCTGCCAGCATTACCTACCAAGTGAGCACCAAGACTGAATCCAACCAGATGGACGTTGTTCAAGCTTCCACCAGTGGTGCTGATGAGGAATCTGAGGAAATATGCCAAGCCACGACCAAGGAATGGGATGACTCGGACTGCGGTGGTGTATAAAGAATATGCATAGCGACTCCAGTCCAAGACGATAACGTTGACATCGCTCCGTCCCAGAAACGCTGAAAAATATTTTTCTAATGTGGATTAATAAGACGGCAATTTGATTGTTTCAGTATGGGAAATATGTGAAAATGACAAGTTTATTCTTCAGTTAAAATATATCTGACGGTTGAAAAACAAGCCCTTAACAATAAAAAATGACTAACACCAAACTTGATCTTTTTTAGAATATTATCAATTTTAATACATTTATTACTAACCGTCTCTGAGTACCATGTTGATCATAGAATTCCTGTTGGTAATGTATCCATGAACGATCACCACGGAAGGAACAGATGGGTTGTAGTTCGATTTTTTGATCGAAGATGCATTATTCATGACTAATATCTGGGCTGTTTTATTGTTATTACTGTAAAAATTATACAAGAGTTGTTACTATTATTATAATTTTCATTATTAGTAGTATCACAGTTTTCTTAATTAAGATAAGTAGAAATTAATCCCAAGAAAGGTAGACTTGGCAAAAGTTTCAAGCATGAACCAGTTCATTAAATGTCTATCACAGAATTCTCGCAGTCATAAAATTTTAACTATCCTCTTTATACCTTATCAAAAGCATTAATATGATTTTACGTACCCCTAACTTATGAAATGGGGTTCTACAATTTCCATTTTCTATTTTACTCCCCTTCAAACTCTTGGTAACAAAATATAGCAAAAGAACAAATGTAACAAAATTGCAAAATTCACAAAACAACAACTGGAACAATTTGCATCATATTATTATTATGTTTTGGTCAATAAATCGCAAAAAGAAATACTCGTTATAGTTACTAATGATTATGTAATTGCGGGAAGCGCAAGACCAGTCGTTATGGAAATCCTTGGAAGAGCCCTTTGTCCAACAGTGGACGTCCAATGGCTGAAATGACGATGATGAGGTGTTTACCAAGTATAAAGCAGGTACAGGTTCCCAACATGGGGATCTTTTTCGCATTCCCGCAGGAGTTCATGTTCAGGCTTAGCTTCCAAATCAACTTTGACTAAGTTGCCATCACCATCAGGAAAGTAAATGAACCTCGGGTAGGTCTTTTCGTTTTCTGTGTCCTCCTCTTCGAGAAAGAACGCCAAATTGATGTGCGCTGTATGAAAATATGAAACAAACAAAATGTTTAGGTACATTACATAATATACATACAAGCCTCTGTGGTTTACTGGTTTTGAACTTTCTTGATACAAAGGTCCTAGATTTCCGGAAGGGTTACACAAAATAAAATAAAATCTTAAACTAGCCAAAGTGATTTCATGATTCTGAAGGCAGGTAAAACCAGCGATACGATGAAAATGTCATCTCTTTTCACTACCTCAGTTGCTACAAGCCACATAGTAGAAGCAATAAATTACTCAAACTATTTTTACTAAATATTTTTACCTGTGGATACAACCAAAACCACCAGAACTATGAGCATTGTGCTCTTTAGCGTAATCACTCGTTAAACTTTATGGCTTTATTTATGCTACGCTATCTCAATAAATGCAAATTACGACATGCTCAACTTGAAAGGAAACTAAACGAAAAGTTATTAAAATTATGTATGAGTATAGTACTAAAAATTATGGAAATTGCCATATCAGTATATTTCAACTTAAATTCAAGTAGTAAATCGGGACGAGGTTATTCGACATTAAAACTAAAGCTATTGACACAGTTCAATGTTGTCAAATGTTGCAAGCTTGTGGTTGGTTTTTTCGTTCGTTCGTTTCAGCCGAAAGACGTCCACTGCTGGACAAAGAACTCCCCCAAGGCCACACTACAGAAAAGGTTGTCATTACATACTTACCAAAATCAAACTCAATCTAGTATCTCATCTTGAGTACCTATAGCAATTTTAAAATACCTAAATATTATAGATGTTAATAAAAGTGGGCATTGTTTTTATATTTCAATAGATAACGTTAATCATCATGTAATCCGATTGACGTTTTTCTTTGATACGTACAGTATACAAAGTCAAACCAAAACATTCGCATTAACCTGTGTTTATACCTAAATAATGACATACAAATATTAATTTTAATTCTAATCGGATTAGGAATTAATAATTTAAGTACCTAAATCGTATTTTGTCCATAAGTTACAGGCCAACAAAGCACATGAGTTGACATAATAAATTCATTTCATAATATACAATCGAAATGGTCTCTTAAAAGTCTCTGGAGTCGATTTAATATTGCAATTTTTCAATAAAAATACTTTAAAAATTATACCGGAAAGTTCATTTCTTTTATTCCCTTGCTCAATATGTTGGATTTCGGAAGATAAATTTCTTTTCAAAATCAAATCTCGCCGACGGATGGTGTACGAGTTGAACTTGGTCCAATATTTTATTTAAATCACCCAAAGTTTCGGGAGCTCGTAAGGAACATTGAACGTTTTATATAGAATGAGTATCCGTATTGATTTGGGATCCTTAGAAAATAATGTTCTAGACTAGCACATTATATTTTAGAGTTAGAGCATGATATCCAAACTAAAAAGTTAGAAAATTCATAGAAAATCTAGTGAAAAATTTCATGTGCTACGAATTCCATTGGCTTCAAGAACGACACACTTCTCTTTATGATCGTTTGCAATAAAATAAAGAGAAAGAAAGAAAAAAGCATCTACCTATTTCTATGTTCTGTGTGTGGTATCTACCATAGATAAACGATAATTACTACTATTTCAGAAGGAAATTATAATTGGCGATACAAAAGACGCGCTTATTGGCATTCACTCCACGTGATATCATGGCATAAGTAGTTTTACACTATAATTTTCTAGACGAAAATAGTCTCGCAAAATGTACGTATTACAAAAATATTCGATACGATACAGGTGACACAGAATCCACGAGCGGACCTAACAAACCGGATACTCTTACCGGCGAAAACTCGCTTTTATTTCATTGTACGGTCGACAGCACATCAAGCTTCACTGTGGCTTCTTATGTTAGTTGCAATAAGTGCGATTTTGCAACGAACATGTATAGTCTCATGTGCTGTGTGTCTTGCTGACAACTTAAGCGAATTCTACACAACATTGTCACACGTCTGTAATAATTTTCGTTTTATTCCAGGTTTAGACACGTAAAGTGTTGCGAGAAACTACGAGTATTGTACTCGTAGTTTTAGATCTATCCATAACCTTCTTAGTGGATTCAACAGTACCTAAATATAAAACATACAAAGTTGTGTGGCATAATTACGTGTTAAATGTTCTACAGAAATCTTTGCAAAGTAATAAAATATGTGTCTGTTAGAAATATTAAAATAGGTAAGTTACATTATTTTGAAAGTCGTGTCACGCCTATGTAATGACTAGGCTATGCTCGTGCATAGCCATAGACATCCTTATAACATACAATATTTATAATATCGTACCAACAAAGTAAATAATAGGTATTCAGTAAATGGTTTTAGTTTATAATTGTTACTTATATTTGGTAGATTAACTGTCTGGCTAACAGGAGTTTAATAACCGGGTTTAGTTTTATTCTACAAATTGTTGCTAGGGCTGTCAAGTTTGGTTTTTCGTAATACAATTTCGAAAAATAATTGTGTTTCGTAAATATTTCATTATCAGTTCATTCTCATTATAGTGATAATTATGATATTATGTTATTAGGTAGGTGTGCTGAATGCTCCTAATTAATTTTTAATTTATTATTATTTTAAGTGCTTCTCAGTATACGTAATTCCGATCATTGAAGCCTACAAAATCTGATCTGAGACACAAATTAATTGTTAGTAAAAGGAATTGATGAACAATTCCTTTTACCAACAATTAGTTAATTTGTGTTACAGATGAGAGTAATAATAATTATGTGGCATATTATTATGTTGCCACAGATTTTGACTCTGAAAATTATCTCTCAATAAACCTTTTTTGTGATGATAAAATTGTTGAGCGATTGGTTAAACCCATAGGTAGTTACTTAGTAGTTCCTTCGCTTTTAATAGTTTCGTTTCGTTTTTACAACCCTAGTAAGTTTGAACTGCATAAATAAATAGTGATAAATAAAACTAGAAATAATAGTTTCACTTGAGTATTCTAACTGAGAACTTCAAACATAAAACAATTCGTCGAAATGGAGTTGCCAACATTCGAGGAGATATTCAAACAAATAAAATGGAATTTTTGGGTTCTGGGGATTAAGTTAAACGATCGAAAAGTATATTTCAGGTTTTACCTTTTCTCTGTTCTTTTGGCCATAATGTTGCTGGCTGAAATTAGCTATTTCGTGTCAAAGATATCTTCAAACAATATAATTGAGCTATCAGATTTAGCTCCGTGCCTTTTCATAGGCGTTTTATCCATCCTCAAAATTGTATTTTTAGTCGCAAAAAAAGAAATGATTTTCGAGCTTGTCGACTGCCTCGAAAAACTATACGCAAAAGCACTTGAAAATGTAAGACAAAAGAAACTAATTGAAAAAGAGGTATTGAATATCAACAAATTGCTGCGCTACTATTTCATTTTAAACGGTGTGCTGATATCGGTGTATAATTTTTCCGCTCCAATTTTTATGATTTACCATTACGTGGCAAAAAGCGAGCTGGTTTTCAGACTGCCATATGCGGTACTGGTCCCATTTTCAACAGATATGTGGCAGACGTGGCTTATTGTATATGTGTATTCAATTTCGTGCGGTAAGTTATATTTCAAATTGAAACTTTTCAGCACCGCGGCGGTCGGAAATGAAGGCTATTATTTCTGAATTGCAAGTCTTTGATGTTATTACCGTGGATATTATTGAATTATGACTCTGGCTTACCTACTGATTTTTAATTAATGTTTTTTGTAGGTTGGATATGCATATTAGATTTCACAACTTCAGACGCGTTGTATTGTGTCGCCACATCTCAAATTTGCAACAACTTTGCGATCTTGAGCGACGAAGTCTCAAGGATGAATAGCAAAAATGTGCAATCACTGGAAAAGATTATACAGCAGCATCAGTATCTATTGAAGCAAGTATTTTTGGCTCTTTAATTCTAGTTTGTTTTGATATTTTTTCAAATTCAAGTTCATGCTTTAACAGAAAATTAATAAATGGAATGATGTTTTCAGGTTATCAAAAGATTTGGATGATATTTTCAAATTGCCGAACTTGTTTAATTATTTGGTGGGATCCCTCGAGATATGTACTCTAGGATTCAGTTTGACTGTAAGCACTAATTGATCAATTTTATTAAATAATTTCCTGTTGTAAACAGTTTACTTTTGCCTAATTGTATTTTTTTCAAAGCCTTTTATGCCTCAATCAAAAAGTGATGGTGATTAGTGTAAACATTTATATTCAACCTATCATCCTGCATAAGTTTATATCAACTTTTAAGAGATATTTTCTAAATATGAGCCATAGTATCATTGTGAGCAGCTAATTCAATTTCAAATCTAGGCAAAATCACTTTCATTAACCAAAATAATACACACGACTTAATTCCAGTTGGGCAATTGGTCTCATTTCCTGGGCTACGTGTTATTTCTGCTCTCCGTATTGCTCCAAATATTAATGATGAGCGTTTTCGGGGAGAATATCATAAGAGAGGTAAAACAAAACTATCTGGGGTAATTGGTTTACTCGCCAGAAGGGTAAAAAGTGCTGATAATTGCTGTATTCACCTCCAGAGCCGGATAGTGGGAGAGGCGGCGTATCTCTGCGACTGGCATGGGATGGATCGGAAGGCGAAGAAAACTATTTTGATTCTTATGATCAGGTGAGTAATGTTTATTACAAACCAGTTGAATTACATTGAACAATAAGTTATTTAAATGACGCAGAATTGAGCAGTTAGTACTCGAACAAAAATTCGCACTAAAGTGGATTAATATTTCGCAAATGGATGAGCTCAAATTGTCTTAATGAAAAAGCTTGGATATATTTTTTTAATATGCATTACGTAGTAAACATTTTTGTTTTATTTCAGGTCACACAAAGAACAACAGTTAACGGCGTTTAAGTTTTCAGTTATATCTTACAGAAGCTTCAGTAAAGTGAGTTTTATTATCATCTTATTGACACTTACCTACATCCGTATTTTGTAAACTATATTTTTGAAATAGATTTCATTTTTTCAAGTTGTTTATTCAAAATTTAGTTTGAGAAGCGACTCTAATCGCTAAATATATTATTACGTTTGTGAACTATGTTATTGAAAGCCAAAATTTTCTTTTCAGATCATCAGCACTTCATGGTCGTATTTCACCATATTGAGGACGGTCTATAAGCCATCCGGATCATACACATAAATTAGTAACGAAAAACTCTGTTAATTATTAAAATTTAATAAAGTAATTTAAATTACTGAGTAATATTAGGACTAGACTACTGTAGTAAATATGAAAAACTAAATACATAAAAACAAAAAAAAATGGTTTAAATATAATTCTCTAATAAGATAATGGCTAAGATTTTTTTTAAATACAAAATGTTAGCAAATTGTAAAATAAAAAAAATGTAAGTAATACACATAATTTTTAATTGTATCTTAAAAACAATATACTATCGCAAACTCAAAGATGTTCTGAAAATGTTTTCCGTCGAGTAAAAATACTTTCCACATTATTATCGCTTTTAAATTTTCAGTTTTATCTTTTTATTAATATTCTTTTCGTAGTCTTTCATCCTTACCGATTTCCCGCCTTTTGTATTTATCTGTGCAGTAATATTAGGTACTATTTATGTATGTTTAGATAATCTTACTATTTTATTTATTTTACCAATGGTCCGTGACGTGACCATCACTCGGCATGGGGCACACTGAAAACCAGCGCCGTGGCCTTTGTCACCGTGGGCCACGGCATATGCTGAGTGGGGTCCCGTTGCAGTGGGCACTGCTAAGTTTACTCTTTTTTTTATTTTATTTTATTTTTTCTTCTTTGATTATTATGTGCCACTGTCATGTCTATGTAATTGCCTGTATTTGTGTGATGTCCATTGTAATAAATGTATCTTTCTTTCTTTCTAAATTATAACAAATATAAATATCAAATAGGTGCTTAATAATTTAATCTTCATCTAAAAATACCTCATGCTAACCTAAACAGTGATTTATAAACACGCAGCGTCAGTCCACAATGCCGGCCGAACAGTCCCGGGGTCCAAATGATTGTTTTGTCGGCGCAATGGGCAATTAACCGTTATTAAGCTCACCTGTTCCTTCCCAATGTAAATCAGCATCCGTAATAATATCATAAATCTAAAAGTAGCTAGTATGTCTGTACTTATTGTACCTTTTTACGCTTATGTGGTACCTACTAGCTTTCCGCCCGCGGCTTCGCCCGCGTGGAATTTGTCTGATACAAAAAAACTTGATCGCGCGCGTCTCTGTTTCAAAAATCGGGATCAAAACTATCCTATGTCCTTTCCCGGGACTCAAACTATCTCTATGCCAAATTTCATCAAAATCGGTTCAGTGGTTTAGGCCTGTATGCGAGACAGACAGAGTTACTTTCGCATTTATAATATTGGTATAGATAATGTAATGAATCGACTCAGATGAAATGGTATAGAGCACAGATCACAGAAACTAAAGGGAGATGTGACAAGGGGGCGGGGCCGGTTTCGCAGCAATATGCCCAAAGTTCTGTTTCTGTTCTGTTGCTCGTGACAGTAATGATGACAGCAGCGAAGTCATAATGTAAATAATTAACATAGCTTGCGTAGTATTAAAAACCGGCCAAGTGCGACTCGCGCACCGAGGGTTCCGTACAAACCTGCAAGGCTTACAAAGTTCGTTCATTACGACAATCGAGTCATAACTATGGTATTTTTATTGCAAAATGAAATTCATAACATTACAATGGGGAAAGTAACTACTTAAAAGGAGAATGCACAAAAGTGGTATCGCTCGAAATCTAATTGTACATTGAGGGTACCACACCGTAAATTCCTTTCTTCATTTGTAATGATTTGCGAAAGTAGTAAGAAATTGTAAAACCTCCGGAATAAAATCCGATTTTAATAAAAAGTATTGTAACAATGAGCTGCAATCAGCAACACCTATCACCGAGCAACGACACTACGTAGTTCGCACGGTTGTCAATAGATGGCGCTGTTCGTAGTTAGCTCGCGGTATCATTTGATTTTTTCCTGTCCTTAAGTAGTCAGGGCTAACCACAAATCCCTTCCCCCTTGCAAAATGGTATAAATAACATTGGTATGCACCTCAGATCATTGATCTGAGGTATGCACGCAAGATTATTTTGTGTTTATATCTGATCCTTATCAAATAACGCTTAGTGATGGGCCAACTCGGGAAAAACAAAACTCGATTTAACCCGAGTTAAAATCTACGTAACTCGGGTTGAACTCGAGTTACGTAACTCGAGTTAACTGGATGGACAAGTGAGTTTTTTACTTAGTTTTACCAGTTTATTCGCTCAGATTCGCATTAACATTAAAAAAATATCATTTATAATGTATTGGGAGAATCATACTAACTAAAGTAATAAAGAAAATTATTGTTTGAAATATAAATAATTTATTCATGGATTTTTGGCTTGAACTTTAATTTTAAAAAATATGTATATTTATTATCACTTGGCATTTTTCAAAAACAAAACATAAAACACGAAAATCTACAACAATAACCGGCAGTTTAAAGTTAACTTCAAATGAACATAGTCTCATCACTCAAATGATCGGCAATCTTCGGTCCATGTCGGTTCCATTCGGTTTACGATACGAACTCGAGTCAGAGAGAATTCAACTCGAGTGGGTTCGAGTTACGCCCAACTCGAGTTAACTCGAGTTATTTACTCGAGTTGACCATCACTAAACGCTAGCTTTGGCGTAGCTAGGGTTTTTTTTAGGCAGGGTAACTATCTACAAATATAAAACAAGTATTCTAAGGTAAAACCTGTAGCTATGCCAATGGACACCATTCATTTCACTTAAACCAAAATTACGTCAAAGTCCGGAGTTTTATAAAAAAAATAATATGCGGTATGATTATTTTTTATTTATTTATTTTTCCTATATTTGCATTATAGGTACCTAGTACTATATAACGNTAGTACATTGTCAGATACAATATCCTTTTTTATAGTTGAAAAACTCTCTTGACATTCCTTTGTCCAATTAAATTTACAATTCTTTTGTAATAAATCATACATGGGCTTTANGCTGTATCTTTTGATTGGCTTGGCTTAGAAGTTTGATATTTTCACAGCTTAAAGGGACAATAGACCTGAGTATTTCATGTGAATTTCAGCTTGATACGTTCACGCGTTCTTGAGATAAAGGGTCTTGACAGAAGGACGGACGGACAACAAAGTGATCCTATAAGGGTTCCGTTTTTTCCTTTTGAGGTACGGAACCCTAAAAATTATCCGAACGTTGGGTACTGATACCGCAGTGGATTGAGCAAATAAATTTTGATTACTTTGTGTGTGTGAATTTCTAACGCGACACTGAGTTTCGAACTCAGCGCATTAGTTGGCATCTCTCTATATCTCTATGCCGGGTACTTCTCATTTACACTCAAATTTGATGGTCACACAATAATAGTTCATAAACGGTATTAGTTAGAACAATACCTTTGAAATCAGATGATAAAATATCTATTTAGCTACATACAAAATAAATTTTATCGTAATAGAAGCAAAAATAATACGAAAAAATCACATGAAACGATAAAAAACGGGGTCATTTTTCGCATTCTCATCGTGTCACACCTTCGGTTGCAATGAAACTTTTGTTTACTGCATTCACAATTTTCATTCAATTTGTGTGTAGCATATACTAAAATCATCGTAATTAAATATACTTTCCACACAATAGTCAAAAAAATATCTTCTTATAATTATTTTGAATTGAGAAAGCGAAATACGTTGGTCACACGATTTTAGGTACCTAAAATTTTGAGTAATAATACAAGATTGCCGTTAAACCGAACACCAGCAACCAATCACAGCGTTCTATTCGGTTAACGTCAGTCGCGCTTCAACCATTGGGGAGGTGAGGTAGGTCGATCGTCGTTCCGCGAAAAAAATACGTAACTTTTTGTGATTATCCATAGACATACCGTCGCTTTCTTGAACAATATTTTCTACCTTTAAAATTTAAACAATTTAATTGAAACTTTGCCATTGAAAACTTAACATGTGAGACTTATTTGTGTAGTATTCAACTTGAACCGTTAAATTCAAATTTAAGAATAATTCATAAAAAACTAAAATTTTCGTCACTTTCGTGGCATCACCTTCGTGGTGTTTTATACACGAAGGTGATTTTAGGCCACGAAAGTGATTTCTTGCTTTGGTTTATTTTAAAATATAGTGACTGGTGTTTATGTTTTTACAATATTTTAATAACTAATAAATTATACGTGGTAAGTAGAGATCAGTACATCAATAAATAAATAAGGGCCTCGTATTTTTGTTGTCTGTCTATATGACAGTATGTATTTATTTATTTATTTATATTAGGAAAACAAACAATTTTGATATACAGACAAATAATCACACAAAAAATTAGGATGTCTGTATATGTGACTGTGTATCTGTTTGTAAGATAAAATTAATCTGAAGTTTGAGTTTAAAGTTGTACAACAAAAATACGAGGCCCTCTGGCCTAAATAAAAAAAATATTTTTGTTGAGGGACTGATAATCAGTTAGAGTTCCTTTTTATTGAGGTACTGATAATCCGTTTTTTGCTTCTTTAGCATTTCAGAATGCCACCAGTGTCACCCTTAAAACCAATTGCGTAGAATCTTGTAACTTAGTAGGTGACGTAATCGGTAAAGTTTTATCCTGTATTTAAGTAGGTACCTATATTAAGTTCTTGCTATTTATCTATGAAAATAAGACAAAACATATGTTTTATAAACACTTAAGAGTCATTTACAGTTGTAACGTTTGAAAAAATTATTGCTGTGAAGTACAGAATCACTTTCGTGGCATCAAAAAATTCAAAACGTTAAAGCTTCCAAACGAGACTCACTATTTGACTGATTTACTGAGAAAACAATCTTCACATCAAGCGCTATAATTTTTGTTTACAAAAAGTTGAAATAAGTTAGAAATAAAATTCGCCACGAAGGTGACGATGAGAACCGTGGCGATGAGAAATACCCTGCCATAGAGTCTATGGTATAGAAATACTAGTTTCGTTAAGCAAAACGATGTTCGCAGTAAAATATCAATTAAATAAATTGAAGAAATTCTTGGAAAAAATGTATTGCCCCGGGAAACCACAGATTAATAAGTACAATAAAGGTCAGTAGCTATTAACTTCATTTTTTTGTATTAACGAAATGTTATTTAATTTAATCTATAAATTTTTAATTGACAAAGCTTGAATAAAGTTTCTTAAATAAATCTCTTTTCTACATTTTGCATGTTAAATGGACAATGCCCGTTTTTCACCATTACTGAAGGGAGAGGAACGGAGCGGAGAGGAGCGTAGCGGAGAGGAGCGGAAAAACACTTCTCCGTTTCGCTCCGCCTTAATGAAAACCGGACCTGAAACATAATGTATCATCGTTTTTGTTTTGCTGCAAATAACTTATCTAATCATAATCGGTTCATTAAATCATACGTGATGTACGTGCGATTATTAGTAGATATTTTATATAATCTCAGAAACAATCCTTATGCAACATGATAAGAAGTGGGTTACATGACATTATCTAGGCTTTAAAACACAGTAGGGGTATAATGTTATCTACACACTAAAGTGCAGCACAGATTTAACAGGTAGGCGATAAAATTTTATTATTTATTATTCTTATAAAAACTGATTTAATATTTTTTTACTCGCCTTTCTTTTGGCGATAAGATTATATGTTTTTAGTACCTACTCTCATCAGCTTCATGACCAGTGTATATCTTTTACCTGGATTCTAGTATTAATTAGTATTTTTGCATTAATTTAACTTTAATTTTAATTTTTTCACTTGTACCTAATCACTTGTTAAATTTTCACTTGTAAAATATTATAAAGTGTACTTATTTATTTTCTTCTATCCACACTAAACGCAATAAAAAATAAATTTGCCTACCTACTGTTTTTTTATGGAAGAGCGGTGCCTCCTAGCACAAGTAACATCTGTTGCAACAACTTGTAATTGAGCTAGGCTAAGTTAAAGAAATAAACGAATTTGATTTTGAATTTGAATTTGAGTGTATTGATTAATTTAATATTTTTCAGTCAGTTCGATTTCTTGTTAGGATACAGTAACTGTCAAACTGCAGATCTTGGCTACTCCAGAACGATTGCAATAGCAAGTGATATCCTTCTTATTTCCACGACTAGTGCCTCTAAAATGCATAACATTATCTGTATGTTTTAGAATTTAGATGTACATTCGATCAAATCACATACTAATAGTTACCTATATCTTTATGACCTACTGTTTTGGGTTTGACTTGAGAAGTAGCGCAGTGATAACAAAATTAACTGCACATTCACAATGTCCGAGTCAGAATTTTATATTATGTTTACTTAACTAGCGGCCGCCGGCGACTTTATACGCGAGGATCCCGTTTTACCTCCTTATGGGTGGAGATTCGTAAAATGCTTTCTTAGCGGATGCCTACGTCATAGCATCAATCTGCATGCCAAATTTCAGCCCGATCCGTCCAGTGGTTTGGACTGATCGGATCTTCGCACAAAAGACGGCATTTGTAATTAAAATAACGTGGTATAGAAGTGATAACAAATGCCATTTTACAAAAACGTATAACTTGATGTGCTGTCGTTTGTTCCTAATACAAATGCTATTACTATATCGTTAAAATAAAGGCGTCATATTCATTGTTCTAGACCTTTTCTTCAGCTGCCTTTGAGTTTAGTACTACAAAATTATTATGATAGAACAAAGGGCAAGAGATTTATTGTTGTCACTATGTATAATGGATTTAGAAACACATTTCAAGTGTCTCTACCGGGATTTATTACTTACTCGATAGAGTTTTTTGTATATTATTTGTCATTACTTTTTAAAATAAAAAAAATACGACGAGCTAGGTATATTGCCCTGTACCCCAATATGGCAGTTAAAAAGTTTCACTAATATTTTTTCTTTGTTTAAAATAAAATAAAAAGCTTAGCAATTAACTAGAAAATCTTACGACCACCTTTTTAGGAATGTTTCGAAAAGCTTAGAGTAGGCGCACACCGTTGATTTTTCGTCGACCGATAGTTTAGTCGGGCAGTTGATCAGTACCTCTAGTACGAAAAACTTTCGAGTTCGTTTCGTTGCGTATTCAAAGTGTCATCGAAAAATTTTGTATGAAAAATTAAACAGCGCCCCCTAGGGCGGCTATAATATAGGGGGCGCTGTTTAATTTTTCATACAAAATTTTTCGTTGACACTTTGAATACGCAACGAAACGAACTCGAAAGTTTTTCGTACTAGAGGTACAGTATGGGCATGTATGGGAGTGCGCACAATACGTCGATTCGATTTGGCCGATTCTTCATTTAAATTAAAATCGGGCACAACTATCGGCCAATAAAAATCAACGGTGTGCGCCTACTCTTACTTTTAGTGCCTAATTTAAATTTTATAGTAAGCTCCATCCTTACTTTTGAAAACGATAGCGAAAACGTCAATAAAAAAACGAGATTTTTATTTTTCAAAATAATTATTTTGACAAATCTATCATGCCAGAAGTTTACGAAAAAGGCCGATGGCGAATAAAAAGGAATCTTATCGTTCATTTCAATTTTGCAAGTTTAATACAAATCTCAGCAATGAAGGGCAAGTAGTCCCACGGGAACTTTAACCGAGGTTCACTCTTCAGAATGCTTGAATAGCATAGTAAAGCAAAAGAAGCTAACTTTTGCCCGAGTTGGTTAAATATATAAACTTCATTTGTTCTGTTATTCAACTCGTATTTATAACATTTATCATTTTGAGACCGTGTTTTGTTTCATGTTTTGTTATTATGACAATTTTCATTTATTTTGTTTTATGAAATTGACGAATGATTGTAAAATATCACACTATAAATGAATGAATCAAAAGACAATTATAATTGTAATGCATTTTCTATTGAAATATTTAAATACTGATGTTGCGTCTTGATATGTCTCCAACTTTAACTGATAGTTAAAATAGTACCTGTTACCACGTTCAAAATTATGAAGCACGAGCTTATAATATTGTCAATAGCAGGTATTGTAATATGTATTTAGCACTATACTTAGATCAATTTAAAATCTTTAAAGTGCTTAACAAAACCGGAGCTATTTAGCTAATCCTTGTAAGTACGAGTGTAATTGATGGATTGATTAAAATAATGAGAATTATTGTTAATAAATAATAGATATGGTATTTTCGTGTAGATAATTTATCTTGCGAACTATCTACAAAAAGAAATTAAATGTGACCACACACATTAGCAAGTAATTAATATTTTTATAGAGTGTGCTCTTTTATAAACTTTGACAAACGTCAAAAATCTGTCAAACTCCATACAAAAAAACCGGTTAACGTGAAAGTTACGGTCAAAATTAGGTGGTGCAACTCAGCCTCAGTGTTTAATTTATATTTGAAATAAAATATTTTCTCTTCGGTCTAGTGGTTACAATAGTCGGAGTTGCGGCGAAGTTTTCCTAGGAGCATTTAAAAATATAAAATGCATTCAAACTTTTGCAAGAATATTGCTGTTGATAGGAGAGCAGGTCCAATTGCATGTAAACTATAAATAGAAGTGAGACACCTGGCTTATTACATTTCTAAATTATTATTGTGAGCAAGATTTTTTTTAAACGACTCGGATTTATTCTCTATCTTTTTATATGGCCTATACATTTTCATTATTATTTCATTCAATTTCAAGCTTTAGCTGTAGCTGGTCCAATCAGTAGCTCATCATCATCATCATCCAGTCGATTCGTTGAAATTCCAGTGGAATGGGATGGAACTCAACTTGAAGAGTTGGGAGCAAAACCACAATCCAAGAAATCGGAAAGAGCGAAAAGAAGTGTTGATGTTAACCGATACTTACTATACACCAGGTAAGAACTTCGAACTCCTTCTATGTTCTTCTGATTAATTTCGCAATGACGGTTTAACTTTCCCCCGGGACAAACTTGACCTTCACTGGTTGGGCTTTAATTGGCCGTCAAGCTGTAGATACTGACTACACAGGAGTTGCAGCGTTGGGAACGAGAGGTGGGAATAATCCCGTACATAAGTACCAGGTAAGTTGCAAAATAAAACTTAAAAAAAACCCATCCTGTATAAGCTAGCGGATTTGTTATCTTGTAAATATGATATGATAAAGATTTACTCAACCAGGAACTTCATTATCTAAAGAAATTATTATCTCAATTAGCAACCAAAATCTGTTTTGTTGATATTAAGTATATTTATAGTTACATCCGCATTTGTTTGGACGAAACAAAGATTTATAATTCCACCTTACGCTATAGATACATCATCATCATCATCTCAGCCATAGGACGTCCACTGCTGAAAATAGGCTTGCTTTCCATGTTGCCCGGTTGGTAGCGGCCTGCGTCCAGCGCCTTCCTGCTACCTTTATGATGTCGTCGGTCCACCTTGTGGGTGGACGTCCCACGCTGCGTTTTCCGGTACGCGGCCTCCACTCCAGAACCTTGCTGCCCCATTGGCCGTCAGTTCTACGTACTATGTGCCCTGCCCATTGCCACTTCAGCTATAGATACGTCGTACTAAAATACTCGTATAAAATATAACAAAGCTAATAAATTGTTTGAAGTATGTTTGTACTTACAAGTTCAATTCATTATCTCATCAAAAACTCTCTCTCTTTAAAAAAACTCATTTATTTCTGTAAATAGGCTTAAAAAAAGCACTTTTACACGTCCCGGTATTAACCCTACCACTGCTTCAGGACAATGAATGGACCAGTGCTGAGAAGAAGCAGCGCAAGAAACTCAGTCACTATTGTCAGCCTCTTTTTCAAAGGTTTACATGCTTTAAAATGTACAAAGTCATAAATATTTATGCAAGCTAGGCAGTAACGTATCCCAAACATTTTTATCTTTTAAATAATCATCGACTTTATAGTAGCCCTTTTTCATTAATAGGCCAGTAGAATTAAACACAAAAATTGATTAAATCGGAAATAAATCCTACAAAAGATTTTTTTGCTTTAATGGCTTCATTGGTTGCCCATTAAGACTCTCCTAAGTTTTCGACTTCGACGGAGTTGTGCTTAAGTGGTGGGGGCCCCCGAAAGCGGCGTTTTTTCGGTTTTCCGGTTATACCGCGTAAAGGACTTACCCTATCGAAAAGTGGTCTTCATGGCGGTTAAAGGGCACTTAATCCTGAATTGAATAAGACCAAATTCATATGTTTTGGACAAACCGTTCTCGTGCAAATATTCGGCAAAGTAGAAAATATGTGTATAATTAATGACCCTCTCCACGTCCAATGGCTTGTTACCCACATGCTTCCAAGCCTTGTAAAGGGTCGCCTTAACCAGTGTAACCCTAACAAGGCTCACGAGTTTGATTCGCTTATCCTTGTTCGTCCCAGCCGTTCCTTAACTGCGGTTGCTGCACCTCTTCCTGGCACTCTCCTGAACGACTCTGTGTTACCTAATGTGGTTGCCTCTCTTCCTTGTACCCTCCTGTACGATTGCATTGCTTAGCTATATGCCTGGTCCAAGGTTCGACGCCACAAAATCAACTTTGTACGCGTGAAAATAGTTTAAATACTATTTTCCGTGCTTGCAACATTTTTCTTTACTGCTTCGCCTCTATTAGTCGCAGAGTGATTGTATATATCCTATAGCCTTCCTCAATTTATGAGCTATTCAACACAAAAATAATGATTTCAATCAAACTAGTAATTCTTGAGATTAGCGCGTTCAAACAAACAAACAAAAAACTCTTCAGCGTTTTAATATGAACTTGTTGTTGTTGATTTTTGGCGTCGAACCTTAGACCAGGCATACGGCTAGGCAACGTAGTCATGCAAGAGGATACAAGGAAGAGGGGCAGCCACAGTAGGTAACACAGAGTCGTTCAGGTGAGTGTCAGGAAGAGGGGCAGCCACAGTAGGTAACACAGAGTCGTTCAGGTGAGTGTCAGGAAGAGGTGCAGCAACCGCAGTTAAGGAACGCTGGGACGAACAAGGATAGACGCATCAAGCTCGTAAGCCTTGATAGGGTTACACTGGTTGAGGTGGCCCTTTTCAAGACTTGGAAGCCTGTGGGTAACAAACCATTGGACGTGGAAGGGTCATTAATTATACGTATATTTTCTACTTTGCCGAACTTTAGCGCGAGAACGGTTTGTCCAAAACATATGAATTTGGTCTTATTCAATGCAGGATTAAGTGCCCTTCAACCGTCATGAAGACCACTTTTTGATAGGGTAAGTCCTTTACGCGGTATAACCGGAAAACCGAAAAAATGCCCCTTTCGGGGGCCCCCACCACTTATGCACAACTCCGTCGAAGTCGAAAACTTAGGAGAGTCTTAATGGGCAATGAATGGGTAGTTCTACAACAGTTTGTGGTAATTTATTAAAGAATTTAATACATTTTCCCATAAATGAATTACCAATCTTATGCAATCTGAAATTTGGAACGGCAAGTTTATTTTTGTTTCTTGTATTAAAGTTATGCAAATCGCTCTTTTTCGTGAATTGCTCTATATTTTTGCGGACATATAAAAGGTTTTCATAAATAAACTGTGAAGCTACTGTCAGTATGTTTATTTCCTTAAAAAAATCTTTCAAGGAAAATCGGGGTCCAAGGTTATAAATGGCCCGCACTGCTCTCTTCTGCAGAACAAACACAGTTTCAATGTCCGCGGCTGAGCCCCACAACAATATGCCGTATGACATTATACTATGAAAATAGCTAAAATATACTAGCCTTGCCGTTTCAATGTCAGTTAATTGCCTTATCTTTCTCACTGCAAAAGCAGCCGAACTGAGCCTTTTTGACAAAGTTTCAATATGAGGACCCCATTGAAGTTTAGCATCTAAAGTGATTCCCAGGAATGTTGTGGAATTTATGCTATTTAATGGTTCATTCTTCGATATCATAAAGTATTATAACTTACGTCTTAGGCCCAATTCGAGCAAACTTTTATCCGAGAATAACTCCTGGTATAACCACAGGTATAACTGGCACATTGACAGTTTCAGTATGGGAAATATGTAAAAACTAACGATTTATTCTGAGATAAATATTTCCTCTTGTTTGGTCGAACCCACCCTAAATTGATTATTTTTATTCTTTAGACAAAATCCAGATTCTGCGCAGCGGTTGGAGCTTGATGATGAGGACTCAGTTTTGTCTTCCAACTTCGAACCAAATGACCCAACAGCTGTGCTTATACACGGGTTTCAAGGTCAACCAAGCCAGGGCCTCGGATCTTTGGTGACCAAAGGTTTGTTGAATTTCTTAAGGATTTTAAAAAACGAAATTACCGGGCAATATGGAAATCATTGGGGGAAAGCCTATGTTCAGCAGTGGACGTCCTGTAAATACCTACAGACCTTTGGAATGACAGACTATGTCAATATACTTAAGTATGACCATTATCTAGCCACCAAAGCCATCTTGGCTTAGTTTGAAGATTCTGCTAGATTATGTATAGCAATTTTTTGGTCCTCAATGATTGTCTTAGACCAATTTCAAACCCTTTATTTTACTTTTTTATAGCTCTCTTACAAAAGAGAAACACCAACGGCATAGTCGTAGACTGGAGGTGGCTGTCCAGTCTTGACTACGTCACAGCAGTAGTGTCAGTGCCATCAGTCGGGAGACATATTGGTCAATTCTTGGATTTCCTGAATGCATTGACGGGAACACCTTTTAGTTCTGTGCACCTGATTGGACATAGCTTGGGAGCTCATGTGGCTGGAAACGCTGGAAAGGAGCTGGAAGGAAGAGTTGCAAGAATCACTGGTGAGTATTTATTTATTTATCTATGGTACAGCAATGGTTGCAACATTTATAAATTACGTTTGGATATTTCACACAGCACCATGTACCTAGTCTTAATCTAGGTTGTTAGGCCCTGCCCATTACCACTTCAGCTTGCTAATCCGTCGGGCAATGTCAGTGACTTTCGTTCTTTTACGAATCTCTTCATTTCTGATTCGATCTCGTAAAGATCTGATAAAAGTAGCAGGGAGGCACTGAATGCAGGCCGCTACCAACCGTGCGATGTGGAAGTCATTGGGGGAGGCCTATCATATTATATGTTTATCCTGTAGATGAAATGATGATGATGATGATATCCAATTTTGTAATTAAAAACTTTTTTACAGGCTTAGACCCAGCTGGCCCACTATGGGGTCTCAACCCTTACCGCCTAAAGCCATCCGACGCAGTATACGTAGAAGCTATACACACCGACCTTGGAACGTTTGGTACATCAGAGAACGCAGCTGATGCAGACTTCTACCCTAACGGAGGTTCTAAGCAACCAGGATGCTTCACTGCTTTATGCGATCATAGCAGGTCCTATGAGCTGTTTGCAGCTTCTATCAATAATGATAATTTAGTTGGAAAGAAATGTTCGGGACTGACTCAAATGAAACTGGATTCTTGTAGAGGAAGCGAGCTGCCTTTGGGCAATGATGATTTGCAGAAGACTGGGTGAGTTTATTAAGAAGTTTATTAATTTGCTTTTTCATTTTGACACAATAGACCTTGCAGCTCTTGAAGTAGTGAATAATAAAAACAAAATGCACAATATGACAGACAGTGGAGCAAATAAAAGAACAAATGTTAATTATTTTAGTATTTCAGGCTAATTAATATTGTTTTAATTAACTGTTTTACTTTCAGGAGCGGAATTTATCGTCTGAATACTGGCCGCAATTATCCATATTAATTTATATTTAATCACTTAACTGACAATAAATCCATAAATGAATACATTCATTTATTAAAGATACGGACTAAAAACAATGTATCCCTTAAGTTAGCATAATTAAAATGAAGTTATAGTTCAAACACCACGGTGTAAGCCAGTCCTATCTACCTATTTTTAAAAATAAACAGATTATTAAAATACTTTATTGACGTTAAACGATATCAGTCATCAAATCCATTTGTACGATATGACGCCAACCGATATCTAAAAATCAAAATTAGATACCGATAAATACTAAAGACTACGTTATCTGTATTTTTGCATAATGCTAATTTACCTACTTATTTTAAATCAAAGTTAGGTATTTTTATTGCGACGTGTGTACAATCCGATGGAGAATGTGTACAATCTTGCTGAATCTTCCTCCCAGTTACCCGCACATGCTCCGTCTGTACCAGAACGTGTGGTCACGGCTGCCAGGTGAAAGAAAAAAGAAAAAGAAAGAAAATACATTTATTTGGCTCACTAAAAACAACAAATTACAGAACTTAATACGTTAAATATATAATTAATTTGAAAATGATGCCAATTAGGCTTCCACTCAGCGTAATTCCGCAGTGCGTAGCACCAACGACGCTGGTTTTCAGTGGTCATTTTCGTAGTTAACTAGACAGTTACAATCTATAACTGTTTTTGTAGATTTGTATGTCTTAACTGTGGTCTCGTAGCCCGCAAACCGCAGATAAACCGATTTTTATAACAAATCGTTTCAAAGGTGACTTTGTCGAATAAGTTATTAGTAGTAGGAAGTAGGATATTAGTAGGATCTATGAGTATGTAAGTATACCATTCCAGGCACGTAGGAATCACCTATAAAATAGTACATATTTTTGTTATTATCATTAATTATAAATGCGTCAGATAGATAAGTATTATTTGCGTCAAAAATATTTTTGCAGCAACTATCTATTACTATAAATAAAAGTCTGATTGATAACTTAGCCATTAGCGGTAACCAGCATAGTACAAAGCGGCCATGAAGATAGTGCTATTTTCTTTACTACTTGCGGCTTTGGCTGGTAAGTATTATCACTTATTTATAATTTTGTTTTCTAATTTAATACTTAATTGAAATCTTATACCTTTTTTTATTTAAGGTATTTTTTGCGTTATGTGCTCTTATCACGCATGCATGTTAGGTTGTTATCCCTTTCCTCATTCTTTCTTCTTTCCTTTTCATGATGTGTGTTTTATGATAGCTAAACGCATGCAGGTCATTTCAGCCTATGTCAGTCCGCTGCTGGACGTATACCTTCCCAAAGAACGCTATAAAGTACTATCTCCCGCTCTTTTCATCCAGACAAATTCATCGTCAGTCCATCAAGCAGGATATCCTGTCCTACATTAATAGTTTACTGAGGTATCGGGTTTTTAACATAACCCTAAAATGTCCTAAGTGTGCCATCCACAAGAAATAGGTGGTAGGTACCTATTGTAAAGGTCTATCAAAGCTATTTGTCGCCGCCATAAGATGTGAATCAAATTTTTCATTATGTGGTCGTATCTACTATGTATTGGCATTCATTGCGGAGAAGTAAATTGTTTATTAGAACATTGTTATTTATTTTTACATTATTTTTATAGCAAACGCCGCGTGGGCTGTACCACTATCCGATTTCCCCGAGCAAGAATACTCGAGATTCGTCCAGTACACTGACGAAAATGGTCTTCAAAAGACGATTGATCTAGAAGAGGAGGTTGATGAGGATCTTTTGGACAGTCTGGATAGTTATATTGATAGATGCGTTTTGTTCACAAGGTACATAATTTATATGTTTACTTTTTAATACCAATGTGTATTAAATCTTATCTATGTATTGAATTACGTTGTTACTTTTGCCTAAATACCCACAACTTCTTCTGCTTATTCTTCTTTTTCCATTACGTTTGGGATCGGCCCTACTCATTCTAAGGCGCCAAGACTATCTTCTCTTGGGTGGTCTGTTCATAGTTTGATAAAACTAAATACTTTAGTAACAGCTACAATGCATTGTACAAATTAAGGTAGGTGTAAGAAAGTCATAATCACACTGTTAATTTCTCATGTCTACTATTGCAGAGAAAATCCGTCAGAGGGACAAAATCTGGAAATGAACAATGTAGAATCTATTCTGTCATCAAACTTTGACCCGAATGCGCCGACAGTTGTAGTGGTACATGGCTGGCTCGGGAATCAGGACTCTGGCATGAACACACAGGTGCGAGAAGGTATGTATTGTTCATAATATCCTTCTTATCATGTGACTTGGCTCAATTTCACAGATTATTCTGCCATTAGATTTCAACTTCTTTAACAAAAACTGTTTGATTCAAGTCTACTTGATCACTCTACTGCTACTCTTGTGAAGGCAGAAGGCGGTCTGTATGATTTTTTGCTAGATATGTATTTCAAGTTGTGTTAAATCAGCGTCCACCAAGACCTCTAAGAACATAAAATTGTTTCTAGATCACTTTCCCCTGCTTAACCTTTGCCTTGGCGCAGACCAACGATTTTTCGTCGGCCGATAATTTAGTCGGGCAGTTGATCAGTATGGGCATGTATGGAAGTGCGCACATTACACCGATTTGATTTGGCCGTTTTTTTCATATAATTTAAAATTGGGCACAACTATCGGCCACCTAAAAATCGGTGGTCTGCGCCTAGTCTAAAAGATGTTGATGTCAGCAGTCTATAATATGGTAACACTAAAATATTATCTATCTTACGAGTATCTCATATTTTTTGAGTGAAATCAATTAACCTCTGATTATAAGGATTAATCTAATTGCTATGCGGCTACGATTAATGAGTTATAATGATAAGAAACGACACAGTTTTGTATAGGTGTTGGCTGTGATAGTTACAAAAAAAATCAAATAATTTTAGTGCGAAACTTAAACTTGCAAAGTGCCTCTAATAATGTGGCTGTAACAGAGCATAGTGTGACCCTTCAAATGGTTTTGTCATTCCAGCATTCTTATCGAAGGGACCTGCCAACGTCATCGCCGTTGACTGGCGGAGCCTGGCAGTCTCTGGCTACGTCACAGCCACCAGAGGAGTTCCTGAAGCAGGCCGTCAGCTTGGCAGATTCTTGGCCTTCTTGAACAAAGTAGCCAATGCTCCGTATGAGAAAATGCACCTGGTTGGGTTCAGCTTGGGAGCCCATCTCGTTGGAAATGCTGGAAGGGAGTTGGGAGGAAAGGTTGCTCGTGTCACTGGTACGTACTTAAAATAATGTCGTTATATTCATCCAGTGCTTCTCTTTTACTTTGTCGCTGTTTGTTCTCCTCACCGATATTTTAAGGAGGACAACATATTAACCTTAACTCGTTAAGTCTTATACTGTTGTGGTTGGTGTGATTTCACTACAAAAATATTTATTGTAATGTGCTTTGGACTTAATGGAGTTTCTATAAGAAGAGGGAGATGAAAAACGCGAATGATTTTCTTTAGTGTTTTTAATTATTCTAACAGTCCCTTTATAGGAAGTAAGGAAGAAGTTTATCCATTATTATTATTCACAGGTCTTGACCCCGCCGGATTACTATGGAACCTAAACTCCAACAAGATCAGCCGAAACGACGGTCAGTACGTTGAAGGAATCCATACAGATGGTGGTCTGTCTGCGAGCATTGGCATCGGTTATGCGATTGGAGACGCCGACTTCTTCCCTAACGGTGGAAACAGCCAGCCTGGCTGTCTCACCAACTTCTGCAACCACAATAGAGCCTGGAGGTTCTTTGCATCCACAATTACTCATGACCACCTCGTGGGAAGGCAGTGCTCCAACTACCTGCAAGTTACGCTGGGCACTTGCCGTGGCCAAAATCTCAACATGGGCAACAGTGACTTGAACAAGACTGGGTAAGTTGTTGCATAGGTGATAGTAGTTGCATCTTTTCAGCATCAGATAGTTTTCATTGAAATCAGGAAATGAGAATAACTTTTTGATTTTTCTATCTTGATAACATTAACAATACTTTTTTAATGGTAATTTTTTCCACTCAGTACAAATTTTATTCGTTAATTCTTTAAACTTTTTCTAACCATGGGATTTTGGTTTCAGATCGGGATTGTACCGCATGAGAACAAGACGTTTTTACCCCTATTAATGTAAAAAATGACAAAATAGGCTCTAATAAAGTCGAATAAAGTTGTTATTACAGTATTCAATCATACTTTAATGTGAATTTTTTATTTATTTAACTACTTAAATTAACAGCCGTTACAATAAAAACATTCAAAATCAATGACTTTTCATTTGTTTGGACCAATGAATTTAGTAACTAATCTCTAAAACCTGTGTTTATAATAGGTACAAAAGACTTACGTTTTTTGCAAGTCTATTTTAACATTCTTTAGTTTGGAGGTGCAAATTAACTCAAGCTTATTTTAAAGAAATAATAAAATAATAAAAACAAAGGTTAATGTAAATTGTAAAGTAATAAAGAGCCCCGCTATATGAGATGACAAAAATTAAATAATGTTCCTAGAACTTTGAAAGTAATTTTGAATGAAAGTTCTTACTTTAACGGGATCCCTTTGATTTGAGTAGATATTTAGTTTTATTAAACCCAGCTATCTCGGGCTTATTATTATAAAATCGCTGTATATTTAATAAAAGAATAATAGTTTAAACAGAATAATAGTAAATAAATACTGCCTTGATGTTTAGGTATTAGTAAGTAACAAAGGGAATCATGAATCTATACTTATAATAAATCTGTAGAAAGGTCAATTCTGTACATGAAATATATGTTCAAAATAACTATCAGGGGGTAATTAGTGATCGATACTGATGCCAAAAATGCAATCAGTAAAGGACATCATCCATTTTGGTCCAAAATCAAAAGTGCCGGCCAAAAAATAAAAGTGCTGTATTCTGATAGAATACGTCCGCCTTAGCATTTATTACTATGGCACCAAAGCTGTAGCACCACTGTGCAGCGTAGTATTTGAGCTCTAAAAATATATGAAACGACTGACTTTGATCTCAAATACTACGATGCACAGTGGTGCTACAGCTTTGGTGTCATAGTAACAAATACTAAGGCGGACGTATTCTGTCAGAATACAGCACTTTTTTTTTTACTGGCCGACATTTTTGATTTTGAACAAAAAATGTATGAATCGTCGATGAATTTTAGATCTCAAATACTCGACGCACAGTGGTGCTACAGCTTTGGTGCCATAGTAACAAATGCTAAGGCGGACGTATTCTGTCAGAAGACAGCACTTTTTGTTATTGGCCGACACTTTTGATTTTGAACAAAAAATGTATGAATTGTCGATGAATTTTAGATCTCAAATACTCGACGCATAGTGGTGCTACAGCTTTGGTGCCATAGTAACAAATGCTAAGGCGGACGTATTCTGTCAGAACACAGCACTTTTTTTTTTTTGGCCGACACTTGATTTTGAACAAAAAATGTATGAATAATCGATGACTTTTAGATCTCAAATACTCGACGCACAGTGGAGCTACGGCTTTGGTGCCATAGTAACAAATGCTAAGGCAGACGTATTCTGTCAGAATACAGCACTTTTTTTTGTTGGCCGGCACTTTTGATTTTGGACCAAAAATATATGAAACGTGGATGATGTCCTTTTTTGTGTCTGTCTGTCTGTCTGTCTGTATGTTCCTTATAGAAACAAAAACTACTCGACGGATTTTAACGAAACTTGGTACAATTATTCTTCATACTCTTGGGCAGGTTATAGTATACTTAAGAATTCCCACGGGAACGGGAATTAGCGGGAAAATCCTTTTGTATGAAAAATCTATATCGCTTAAGTTAGACGCTTGAAATTTGGCATGTAAACTTAAAGCTTAGTTACAACAGGACATTGCAAAATTCCCACAGGAACGGGAGTTAGCGGGAAAAACATTTGTATGAAAAAATCTAAGCCGCGTAAGATTAATGAAGGGGGTAAAGCGGGATCCACGCGTACGAAGTCGCGGGCGGACACTAGTAAGATAATAAAAACACGTATTAATAACAGAATTAATTTAACAGGAAAAGTACTTAATTTGGGGAAACTGCTGAGGGCTATTACGGAAAACTTATACGAGGTTAATTATTGCTGGTTTTGATTTATAACAAAATTATTATAGATTATCAATTTGTAGCTCAGTGGAGTAGCGCTATAGTAATGATCGCCAAGGTCAACCAATTTTCACCGTGGTTGATGATGAACGGATGACCGTTTTTAGCGTACATATTTCACAAGCCTTCCTCTTAATAAATTATTTACTCGTACCTATGTCATTAATGTCCATTTTACCATCAATTCATAATTTTAAGTGACCCCTTTGAAAACAAAATTCCTGTAAGTGGTCACTTAAAAATAAGAGATTGATCGTGGAAACGGGCTTAAGTTTCAGAGGCTTTAGAATTTGATAGACGTAAAATCACCTCCCCCATAGATTTGAACTTACCTGTCACTTCTACCATAGAGGTCGATTTAAAATACATGACATTTGGAATAAGCCCTCTGTAGTTTTACTTTGCTTTAGAACTAACTANCGGGCTTAAGTTTCAGAGGCTTTAGAATTTGATAGACGTAAAATCACCTCCCCCATAGATTTGAACTTACCTGTCACTTCTACCATAGAGGTCGATTTAAAATACATGACATTTGGAATAAGCCCTCTGTAGTTTTACTTTGCTTTAGAACTAACTAGCTTTCCGCCCGCGGCTTCGCCCGCGTGGATTTTTGTCTGTCACAGAAAAACTTTATCGCGCGCGTCCCTGTTTCAAAAACCGGGATAAAAACTATCCTATGTTCTTTCCCGGGACTCAAACTATCTCTATGCCAAATTTCATCAAAATCGGTTGCGAGGTTTAAGCGGGAAAGCGTAACAGACAGACAGACAGACAGACAGACAGACAGACAGACAGACAGACAGACAGAGTTACTTTCGCATTTTTAATATTAGTTGGGATTTTACAGATTTTAGCCATCTTATGTTATTATCTAAAACAAAAACTTTCAGTAACAAATAAAACTGCAGACAATGTATAGCAACTTTTCTTATTTATCATAGATTAGGCAGATCTCATCAAGGATCCGGTTACTTACCAAAATGTTTAAATTAATGAGACAAACTTAGAACATGAAACCATGTTTCAAAATTAATGAATTTGGAGCCTCTTTTTCGTGTAGCAAATTTTTCATTCCAAATAAAAAGATTTTCACCGTTGAATTAGACCCGAGCGCACATATTTCAAGAGAGGCCACAAGAACGTAAAATAAATTGGACAGCCTAAATATTTCTTCCAAATCTTTAGATAGTCCGAAAAAAGATGGAGTAGGCGTTTGGTTATGTGTACCTAAGTAATCACATCTAACGCCTACATACATTCAAGTTACATCGTTTGACATTTAAAATGGAGTAGGGGAGATTTTTTGAAACCTGTGTTACTTCAGCGAGCTTGCAACAGTAGTTAACTGGTATAAAAAATGTCGCGTTGAGACCCGTGTTTCTCTACTTTAATGTCAAAAATCTCCTCTGTTACAACTTACCTCGGCCTCTCCTAAGCCACGGTAAAGTTTATAGCTTTTCAATAATTTATTTTCATTTCTTTTTCATGAAAAAGTTATATTGACAATTTCTGAGAACCGTAAAATTAAATAATTTACCTCGAACTGTCAGATAAAGAAGCAAAAATTTAATCGTAGTTTGTAAGTGAAGTATTGCAAATTGGGTTTTAAATTACAGTTGTCATGTAAAGTAAAATATCTAATTAAAAATGAGAAAAGACCCCGTTTACCTAGTATAGACGAGTTAACTAATTAAAACTTTAACGAGTATTTTTTCTTTGCTTTTGTATACATTTTTGAGTAAGAAGCAAAGAGTTGATAGCTAACTAAAAAGTATATAAGGTTTTGCTTCTTTTCCTGTCCTAAGGGCATTGTCACTAAATCGAATGAATCGTCACCATTAAATAGTGATGACGTATCAGCCATCGCATATCGACCGACATTTTTGTTTTTTTTATCCATCGTGTTAATTCACAATATCTGCAAGGTCCTAACCAAAACAATACTTGCTATTTGTTCTACTTAGAGCAGAACCTAGAAGTTTTTTAAGACCGATAAAGTACCCTGATAATCGCATGAAGCCAATCGCGTTTACTCCTGCAAGTTTTCAGAGGCGTATCTGATACGAGAACGAAACCGCCTTCCTCAATTATCATAAGTATTGTAGCAATCAGCATGAAATAAAATCTAATACGAATTTTCGTACCGCTAAGCGGAATCTTGAAAAGCCAAGGTCATTTTCATTTGTTTGAAAAATCATCGCTGAAAAGAACACTTTAGACTGTTTGTAATAAAAAATATTGGTTGTTAAAAATATTCTGTTGTACCTACCTAATTTTTAAAGTATCCTTGTAATACCTGAAATACATGTTCGAGTACCCTGTAGGTACTTTGAATTATTCCTAACAATTTTATTATAATAATAAGACTTAAAATGATTCAAACAGTAATTACAAACACATAAGCAGTATAAATTATTTACTAATTAAATATATTTTTACAATGTTAGTGCTTCTAATAATAGTGTCTTGAATTTGACTACGAGTAGTAAGTTCTGGAACATTCAGAAACTTTTTTGATTCCTCTATTAAATGGTTCTAAGATATTTCTATTCTGGAGGCTTATAAACCGTTTTCAGGATAGTAAAATAGGACCAGGATGTACTAATGATCTGAAACAATAAATACGAGTAGGTATGGACACAAAAATTGAGTATTATTATGTTTTACCGATATTTAAGACTGCAATGTTTCAATAACAATTTTTAGGCTGGGTTGCACCATCTTACTTTAACTTTGACTTAGAAAAATCTGTCAAACTCCATACAAAAGACACCGGTTATCGTCATAGTTACGGTCAAAGTTAGGTGGTGCAACTCAGCCTAAGTAAATAAAACGAAAATGTATTATCATTTATACAAAAATTTGTAAGATGACAGAGAGTAGTTTGTTTTTAACTTTAGTTAATTCAGGATCAGGATTTTAATAAAATCTGAAAACCATATATTCGATAAAAGTGTTTACCTTCCAAAGACACATTTTTATTTGCTTTTCATTTGTAGGTAGCAAATGGGATCGTGAAAAAGAAATTAATATTAAAACACTTCAAACAATGGAATTAAAAGGAAAAATACTTACCTTCGTGAAACTGCCGTAGGATATTACAGAAAACTTGTAAGCAGTAAGCTGTTGTGGTTTGCTAGATCTGTTGAAATACAAACTTATTAGACAGGTACACACAGTAACTTAGGCTGCGTTGCACCATCTCCACCATCTGATTTATGTACTTTTCTCAAGTTAAATTGTTTATAAGTAGGCATTTAAATGTTATTCTGAACTTTGTTACGTCTTGTTTGAATAGTGTAATTGGACTGCCGTTCTATTCATGAATAAATAAATAAATAAAAATCTTACTTTAACTTTGACAAACGTCAAAAATCTGTCAAACTCCATACAAAAAAGACCGGTTATCGTTAAAGTTACGGTCAAAGATGGGTGCAACTCAGCCTTAGGGTTCTTACACACGAACAGCATTTTGCTGTCGACTCATGTAACTGCAGTTGACGTCAGAAGGCGACGGCTAGCTGTCGACATGCCGCCGCCGTGCTGTCGACGCGTTCGTGGCTGCCGCCGACAGGTGGCGACAGCTAGCCGCCTCCGCCATTTTGAAGGTCAACTGTCAGTAGTCCAGGAGCTTACACGCACACCTAATGAGTTCCGAACAAATTGATTCGGAATTGCTAATTAAGTAGTGCTGTCAAAAACAATGTAATAATATGGAACTCGAATTTGGAAGGCTACCATAATAAAACATTAAAAAATGGAGCATGGGCTTCGGTGTGTGTAGTCTCGTTCTCTATTCAATAACATTTCTTAAACCCACAATGACCGGTTCTTTCTCTTTCGTCGACGACGACGGAGTAAAAGCAACAACAGTGTTTCTTCAATGAAATCCATTTTCATCTGGCTCCTGTACAAAGACGTACGCCGACACGGTCGTCGCAGCAAGCTCGACGGCAGACGTCGATGTGTCGACAGCTTGCTGCGGGCCCGTCGACGGCTAGCTGCCAACAAGTGACGGCGACTGCGGTCGCTTTTGCTGTCGTCAATGTGCTGCTCGTGTGTAAGAGCTCTTAGAGTTTTAAAGACTATTTCAAAGTTTGGTTAAACACGCAAAAAAAATCTAAATGTATTTGTATAAAAGACGAATTGAATTATCTAGTTATTACAAATCGTCAACTTATGTCTCTTTCCTTTTTGACCTACCAGCGCTTGGAGACAAATATTTAGCAAGAGCTGAGAAGAAGCGCCTCAACAAACTCATATACATCACTATGTACCTCATAGATACGTACCTGGTCATGATTATAAGAATAGTTTTCTTCGTCTTCTGATCCACTTCATACCATTTACTATTGTATGCCGCATCACCCACTTTCGTGCTCTGTAAAAAATGATTTTTAAAGAAAACTGCCTGGTTTTTATTATTTAGGGATATTTACCCACCTCTTCGATCAACTTCTCTCCAAAGACGCTCAGCATCAGAATCTGAAGTAACACAGAGGATAAAAAGACGACGCTCCTTGGTATTTCACTAACTGGACCCATCTGAAACCACCAATAATAAAATACAATACAAGTAAGCCTTATCTAATAATCTGTTATTGTAACCAATGAAACTTAAGTTAAAACCCCTACATTTGCATCTAACACTGGATAAACTACTAGATTTTGTGCTCAAACAAAAATAATATTCACCGTCAAATTAAATCCAACCGCACATATTTCAAGAGAGCTCATCATAACGTTGAAAAGATTGGGCAAACTAAAGATTTCTTCCAAATTTTCAGATAGCCTGAAAAAGAGTGTTACTTATTCATTCGCCGCTGAAAGAGCATTAGGGTGAAAAGTCGTCTTCTTTTTAAAATATTCGATTAGAATTCAAACAGACAGATAATTTAAATTTTGTTTTATTTCACCCATTATTTTTTAACCTCGACGGCAACGGCATAAAATAGTAAGGAGCAGAAGATAATCTATAACAAGGTGAGTTAGTGAGGCTTACTTGAGAATATATTGGTGATTCTTAACCAGTTCTTTAAGTTCGTCTTCGTTTGAGGTATCGACGTTTTGTAATTCTTCGCTTACCATTGACAAATTGCTGCAAATGTGGGTGGTTAGTATGCAGTACAGTGCATCCACTGTCACGAAGTACGAAACACTAACAAAACCTGAAACATTATGTGCAGGAATAAAAGTAACTTCTTGTTAAATAAAAGAAATTCTAAGTTACTTAGGCTGGGTTGCACCATTTTACTTTGACTTTCAAAAATCTGTCCAAACTCCATACCTACAAAATACACCGGTTATCATTAAAGTTACGGTCAAAGTTGTTTTTTAACTTAGCGGTGGGTAGTCCTCATTAAATTTGAACACAGCCGCCACTTACGCCACTTACGAGTAGTCGCTTATTCGCGCGAGTTTTTCCATACGTACCTATTTCTTTTAAGCAAGTTGATAATCACAACAATGCCTATGCGATAATGAGCCGGTGTTCTCTTTTATGATATTTGTTAGTATTAAGGTTACATTATTAAATAATTACTGATAAATGTGATTAATTCATCACTTTTACCTCGACTGTCGGTAATTATTCATAATAACCGGTTATTAACATTAACACCAATAAAATAAAAACTTAAGTTGTAAACAACTTTCATGCTGCGATAAAGCCATTAACATTAGTGTAAAAATTTGATTAGATATACTTACAGTGTTTTAATATTTATAAGTAGATACTAAGAAAATTGTATAACCTGTCGAATTGGTCGGATAATTAGTTAATTACTACATTGTAATCTTGGTGGTTATTGTGCTGTGTGCTATTATTACCAAATAAATAAAATTTGAATTGTTTTTTTTTAAAGTTTGGTGGTGCGACTCTGCCTAAGTACCTACGGTTAGACAAACTTCGTGGGTGTATAGGTAAGGTAATTTTAAGAATACAAGTTCGCCCACTTGACTCCAAGTGACCTAATTTTTTTCTCATTATCTGGATCAGAAATTTATATTATTTTTTTTCCGAAATTTGACCTGAAAACTGCTTAATTTTTTTTAGATATAAAATAAATAAAGATTAGATTGAAACACGCGAGAAAAAAGTTCTTAAAATTACCTTACCTATACACCCACGAAGTTTGTCTAACCTTTCGCCAAACAGCCTGTATAATTAAGTTTCATTATCACTCAACATTTTTGTTGAAAAAAAATTGCACCGTTTGTTTGTTAGTGTTTAAAGAATAGGTTCTATGAATGCTAAGCGAACAATCTAACCTATTTAAAGCACACCATTTCGAACGCTAAAGATGTTTTTCTCACTTACTGGAAAAAACTGAGTAAGCATACACAGGAAACCACGTCGCCATGGATTCTATTGAGAAAGGAACACCCAAAGCAAACGGCAAGATGAATTCCACCTCATTTGTCTCAATGTAATTATACGTCATAAATATCAACGGAGAAATGTTGTAAATCACAAAAAGAGCTATGTTCACTATGAACAAATACTTCATTAGAATCTTAACGAGAATCATTTGTCTGCGAATGATCGCTTTCTTTTTAGGGTTTTCGAGAATGGTGTTGTAAAGTCCGTCGAGACTTTCCGTTAGCTCGAATATCTTTTGTTTTTTATGAGCAATTGGCAAGATTTTTAGTAGGGACAGAGCCCCAACGCAAATGCACGAAGCCAATTGAGTTAACTCCATAAAATTTTCAGGCGCGTATCTTGACACGAAGAACGAAATCTCCCCAATTAACATAATTATAACCACTACCACCATAAAATAGAATCTAAGTTCAATTTTTCGGCCATTGAACGGGATCCCGAAGAACCACAAGTTTAACTTTATTTGTTTGAAAAGTTCTTCGAACGTCGGTATATCCATTGCTATGGAAAAATGATCCTTAATCAACAAGATTGGTTGCGGAAAATGTATTTTTCTCTTTTGTCCGTATTGATAGGATGTCGACGACTGCTCTCTGTTTACTTTAAAAGGCATTTATATACAGAATATTTATTCAGGGTTGTCGAAACGAAATTATTTAAAGCTATGTTTGCTGCCAAGCTTTAGACTCAAATTATCCAAAGTGGAAGAAATGAAGACGAATTCCACTTTTAAAATACCAAATAAATCCAGTACCTAAGTCATCAGTCTGCTATTTTTCTCCAATTAATTTGAAATATAGTCTTAACTATTTCAAATCAAAATCTTGAACTCTTTTGAATCAATGAAATCGAAAGTTGATGAACTGGCGTCCTTATTATGATCGGAAACGGTATTGATCGTTTTAAAATAAAGTAAAAAGAAGTTAATTAAAATGCAATCTACATTGTCAAAGCCCTATATCAACGGTGGCCCTATAATTTGGCTTAATGTCATTTCCTATTCATTATATTCGTTGCAAATGTCAATAGCTGAAGGGTGTTAAAATATGGGCCTGTCAATTCAAACTTTACAAATTCCCTATATGAATGAAATTTAAACCTATAGTTAGGTATCTAAAAGGAATATTGTGTTTATTCGACACCTACTAAAGAATTAATGGAGGGCAAGAAGGGTGTTTCTGGATTAATATCATTTAATTTGATGTGTGTGAGAAAGCAGAATATTGCATTGACATACTGACTAGCAAATCATGACTTTCGAAATTTTCATTCGTTTCAGCCAAATGATGCCCACTGCTGGAAGGATTTCCACAAAGACCGGTCCTGTGCTGCCCGTATCCAGGCACTTCCTGCGACATTTACCACATAGTCAGTCCACGTAGTGGGAAGCTTGCCCACACTACGTCGTCCGGCTTTTGGTCGCCACTCGAGAACTTTTCTGCCCCAGCGAATCTACGTGCTATATGCCTCGCCCTCTGCCACTTTAGTTTAGCAATTCTGCAGGCTATGTCGGTTACTTTGGTTTTCCTGCGGATCTCCTAATTTTTGATTCGGTCACCCAGATTTCGAAGGTATTTGTTCGTACCTACTTTAAACAAAATTGAGTGATTCGACCTGTTTGTTGATAGATCAGTCGTAGTAACGGTTGCATTTTTATACAGATTAATAAGCTGTGTAAGAAATGTCTGAGGCTATTATTACCCTTTCTAGTTTTCCAAATAACTTCCAATTTTGAATACAACTATTCTACCTTTTAAGTACCCAAAAAGTCCAGTTTTCCCCAAGAAAGTCCGACTGCAATGCAGGAAAGATTGTTCAGGTGGCAGCTCCCCGTGAATAATGGGCCCCATAAAGTAACCGCCGGCCGACCTATCGGCCGCTCCAACGGCCTTTTTTCATACTTACCGTGCCTTCGTTTTGTATGTAGATTTGTCGGTCGGACTGTGAGAAATTACGATGCTTTGTGATACGAAAGGGGATGCTCTTGGAAATTTAATAATTATACTTGAGAGGTGGAGAAATAGAAGGCAGAAGTGATGGCATTTGTTTAAATGTTTGGTTGCAGAAGATTTTGACATTTACATAACTGGATTTGGTAAAAAAAAAGATAAAAAGTGAATCATTATAGAGTAGGTAAACATGAAATCAGAATATAAAAGTCTCCAGAGCTGCAGAGGTCTAAACTTTTAACTTAGTAAGTACCTAATAAGTATTTAAAAAAATAGTCGTTTAGTAATCCGGAATAAATACTATTCCGATGGCCAGTATCTGTAATAAATTAATAACCACTAATTATTATAAAAACTTAACTAGCTTTCATCAAACATAAAAAATTAGCACTAAAACGTTCATCTAAACGGGGACAGACATAAATTGGACCTCCCAATCGAATTAAATTTCCCGAACATCATTCATTTCGGCGGCTTTTCAAGCGAAATAGTATATCATCAGATATCGATATCGAAGCGATCTCATTCAAACTACGTGAGCTCGGAATCTAATTTTAGATGAAAAATGACGAGATTGAGCCGTTACTATGAGTAAGTTAATGTTCAGTAGCAATTTATGGAAGAAAATTTCAGTTACATCATTATTTTAATGGCTCGTTTGTATACTTAGGCCCAAGAAAAAAGTATCATAGTAGCATTTAAAATAAATTCCAGTTTCTTTAAAGTTGGAACAGTGGTATTAACTTCGGATTAACATGGTTTCTAACAAACCAAATGTTAATTTGGTTACATTTTTCACACCTACAGTTGAACCAATTTTGATGAGTTATGGACTTTTCAAAAGGAATGAATTTACCGTTAATTCCGATAAAACTTAAAAGGGTAAAGAGGAGATGAAATTAAGTCCTAATTAAGTAATTGAAACTTTTTTAAGTAATTGAAATTATTTCATTGGAATAGTTTCATGATGGGACGCTCAATAAAGATTTTATAAGTGACAGACCGAAATACACTCGGGCGACGCCGTGAGTCTAGCCAGTAATAAAATAATATTTTATATCAAAAGGTACCATGAAAATCCGACATTTTCGAAATTCACTCGGAATGATGATTACTTATGCTGATGACAAGTTTTATGGATATTTTTCCAGGAGTTATAGATCTGCCTGTAATGTAATTTACTTTTACGAGGATGCACGTACTCTATAAATAATGCAGAAGCTACGGTGATGGGAGTAGTAATAGTTAGGGTTATAGGGGCTTTAATGGAAGTGACTTGGGCATAGATGGGTATTTATAACGCGATTTGTGGGCAAATTTGGGAAATCGTGATCTTCTTTCGTTAGTTTTTATCTGCGCAAATTAGTTGAAAAACATATCATACAGACATACTTCAAACTAAAAACCGGTGCTTTTAGTCATAATGAGTGTATCATAATTATAGAAAGTAATTAAATATACCATAATAGCAAGACATCACATCTTTATTGACCCATCAGATGTCACAATTTTATTGATTTAAATAATATGGAAAGTATGGTTTGGTTAACGAAAATTTTTGATGTTAGTCTCATACTTACAAATAGTGGTAGTATTTGAGCTCTAGAATTATATACCTACCTTTATGATCGAACAGGTTTTAGTGCTTATAGGTATTGTACATATTCAAATTAGTACAAAATGCGTCGTACACATTGTACAGCATACTTAACCCCTCTGAATACAAATAAGACACAATGTAATGTAATGACCCGAAACGGCTAGCACAGGCGTTTTAAATCAAAACGTTATGGAGCAATTTTCAAATTTCCACTCGAGGCAACTGTAGGCGTTCCCGTAAGCCTGAAGTATTACGGGCGATATTTCAAGGCGAGGATCTGCATCCATATGTTTGCGCAGACGATTAAGTTCAAGCTTGCTCCTCATTGCACAGTTCTCACCTTGCATTATGTTTTTGGGAAATGCAAGTTTGTAGGATACATTTAGGTGGTTAGTAAAAATTTGGCCTGCTGACAAAACGTTTTATAGGCGTACAAATTAAAAGCAGTTTTTCTTTTTCTTTACACGGACAAGACAGAGGACGTACTTACCTAGGCCTCGTTCACATGAACGTTTTGTTCACAGCCAACTGCTTGCATTACTGACGGCCGTAACTGCATTTTTTCGGTGTCCGTGTTCGGTGTAATTAAGGAATGAGATATTACTTGCATATAGAAAAGCGATAAAATGTACGCAGTATGCACGTAACGGGTCCATATTCGGTTGCATAAAAAATATTGTCATAATTTAAGAGTGCATAAAGTTTTTTGGCATACTCATCATTTCGCATAACGTTCATACATAATAAATCATTAAGGCATATTTTTTTTGCCATAACCACTTTTATTATAATAATATTTTAGTATATATTTTTTCTGTATTCTTGTTTTTTTAATAACGATTTCTAGGCATAAAATTTATTGGCATCTAAACCAATGCCATCACAAATACATAATTATTTACTCTTCAATGTTGGTTGCTCTTATAGACAATATTTATGACTTTAAATGTTATAAATAATTAAATTATGTTTATAGTATTTTATTAAAAACAAACTTTGTGTATATGTTACGGTCAAAGTGATAAATGTGAAAATTATGAATAATTGCCGGTTATTATGAATAATTACCGCATGATTTGGTAAATGTGATTAATATGAGGTCATTTATGTGTGTATAAAACTAAATAGGCGGCTTAGGGGTGGCCCTTGGGCCACCCCTAAGCCGCCGCACCTTAACCTATTTTTCACTTTAAATCAAAACATTACGTTATAGGCACCATGGAAAAGTAATATTATGCAAGAAACATTCCAAACTCATTATGCCAAATTATATTCATATATTATATCAAAACGTTCAAAAGTTTGGCTGTACACGAGCACGTACACAAGATGTTGTTCTCTTGTATGAAATTTGTTAGTAGGGCAAGTGACCCGGTTGTGGCCACCGACCCCTTTGTGGCCATTTAGAACTTCAAATCGTTATAACTAAGGCAAAGACTAATATATTACTCTATGGTTTACGGGAATAAAAATATCTAATATTAGCAACACTGATAGCGTTAACAGCTTTGATGTGTCAAGCTTCACTTCAATCCAACAAGTCATTGTTTTTTGAGAAGCGTTAATTGTTTTAAGTCTTAGCAAAAAGGCTAAGGCGAGCAGGTGAGTAAACAATCATTATTTTCTAAATCCTTCTTATTTTTTTAAATGTTTATGTTAATCCTTAATAAAGAATACACTGTTTAAGTGGTACTAATGATATTTTATCGCTATTTGTTTATTAAGGGGTTTATGAGAGGTGGCCACTAATGGAGCCAGAATGAATGAATTTTCCCATCTTTGGCCACATGAATGGCCAAAAGTGGTGCACGAAGAACCCCACTTTTGGCCATTTAGTTTTTATCGTGATTTTTCAATTTAATTACTTAGCTATTTTGATATAAGTAATCGATTCATTTTCAGAAATGGCCAAAACCGGGTCAGCTGCCCTACTAAGGTTGAATTATCAAATAATCACTGTTAAATGTGATTAATTTATCACTTTTACCGCGGATGTCGGTAATTATTCATATTAACCGGTTATTATTAATAATTTTCAATTTATCACTTTAACCGTAACATATATAAAAATTATGTTCTTTACATTTATAATTATTTAAATTATGGTATTGAAAATTAGAGAAAGTTATTATTATGCCTAAGAAACCATTATGCATTTAGAAAACTATGCATATCAAAGTTTATGCGAAAAAACTTTATGCAAATACTGTTATACCAAACTAAATTATGATGAAAAATGTTATGCGTCTGAGAGGGCACCCGCACGTAACGCGCGCTCACAGTCGGCAGCGGTACTCGTAAATACATTGTGGAGGCTTAGATAATAGTAAGTCTTTGCAGTTCGTTATTTTTGTTCAATAAAATGACAGTCTAATGATGTGTGTAGGATAGGAGTATTAAAATTTTACACATTGCTCGCATGTTTTTTGAATTTGAACTAACTTTTAGGAATAGTAATTGTCTCTCCATTTCCTGAACTACTGATCTCATTGGACCGCGTAGACGGCTTATACGCGATAATCTGCCATGCAATATCTTGAGGCGCCGGTGTACAGCCGGCTGCACAAACTTGAGATCCATCAAACTTTATTTCAAGTGAATAAGGTCCATTATGCAGCAGGATACAGGGTGTATTGACTGTACGTATTATGCAAATTTGCCAGATAAGGCGGCGCGTTCGCAACCTATGTATAAAATTAAAATGCAGCTATGACGCTGAGAGGATAGGTACAGACAGCACATGAGACTAAACAGTTTTGTTGAAAAATAATACCTATTACATGGAGATAAGACTGCACTCTGTTTGGCTTGATGTGCTGTTGTCCTTACTAGTGCGCCGCAGGGTAATCACGTATCGCGCGATAACAGAACAATTCCCAGATCTCTATGCTACCACTGCAATTTGAGCAGGATCTAAAGTTAACGTCGTGAACTAGAGCGACAGGTCAAGGTTTCATACCTCGACGGCATTGACTGATAAAAAGGGAGTAAGAGACTAGTGGTGTAATTTAGGGACACTCGGTTACCCTACAAAAGTTCCATTAAAGGATTTAAAGATGTAAGTATAGATCGTTTAATCCACGAAGACGCGCCTCACCATTCTTCCGTTAAATTTTGAGTACATGCTAAATCATTCATGAGCTTTCCCTCGACCAAAAATTGGTGGGGCGCGTCTTCGTGGATGAAATGATCTATAAGTAGGCAGGCATTAAAACTATGCTCTAATTTGGAATTATAGTCAGTAACTTTTTATCTCAACCAAAATCTCAACACAGTTCCTCAGAAGTTCATGCAAGCAATACTTCTTTTTTCGTAGCTCGTGCTTTTTAAAAACAATATTTTTTGAATAAAGAACACCTAAAACAATTGAATGAGAATGTCAAAAAAGCAAATGGAACGTCACCGCTATTCAATTTAAAAATAAACAGCACAGAGTACCGAACTTCAACTGTTTAGCGAGTGAAGTTTTAATCGGCCATAATCAGTTGCAGCGCCGATGAGAGTCCTAAACATTTTCATTGGCCGTAAAAACTTCGCGTCTTATCTTAAGCGGAAAACGAGAAGAATGAGAAGTAAACAAAGTATCGGCATTTTGTTTTCTACTGGTTTCAAAGTCTAAGTACTTAGATGAGAGATAAAAATCCAAACAAAAAGTTCTAAACCTCAGTCATTTTAGACTTGAAAAGCCCCAATTTTTTTATTAAATACATGCTTAAGTTATGTAATAGGTAAACGATAATGATGATGTAGATAATTATATTGTAATGGTTAAAATTAATTTATTTCAGGTTATTCTTCTTCTTCTTTTATTTTGGCGACGGCTTGGTTTATTTATATTGTCGCTAGGGCCAGCACTACTCATGATTGTTGCAAAATAGCTCTTAAAGAAACAACTCAGAAGGCGCAACGATGTTTAACTTGATAATATGTCGCAGAATGACATAGTGTGTATTGGAGTGTAAAAGCAAGTTCACCAAGAACAAAACGTAAGTACAAACTATTTCTTAATTGGAATAACAGATGGCACTGTACTCCTTTAGCACGCGATAACATTTGTTTTTTTCTGCCTTAATCTGGGGGCACGGCAGTGCCCCCGCCAAGTCGAGCGCGAAGCAAACACTGCCGTACCATCCTTTACTGGAACCATTTCGCCGCATTTTCAGGCCCCTATTTGAGAACCTCTGGATAAGACCAGAACGCAGAAATTTTCGTCATCTAGTAAGCTATAATCACATACTTTAAATCCAAAATTTCAAGTCTGTAGGTCATTTAGTTCCGAAGTTAAGCGAAAGCAAAGTTTCGCATTTACGACACTCACTCACTGATGATCATCAAAATAGAACTAGTACTTCCCATTAACTCAGAGGGCTGAAATTTGGTACAGAGTTAGGGTTTAATGGCCACATAAAGGGAAAACTATAAAAACTAGGAAAATCGAAGATCTGGAGTAACCACATTCATAATCAATACTACTCCGGCACCGTGGTGTTCGCCTGTATCGCTCACCGCTAGATGGCGCTAGCACTAGCAAGCGGTGTCCAGATTTTTTTCCTTTCTAGAGAAAGTCGTCGATTAAGTTGAATGTTGTGTAATTTGCATTTCGTTGATTTCGTTTATTATACTGTAAGGTTCGCTTAGGTTATGTTATAATTAAAAACAATCTGATTCGTTGTCCATTTTAAAGGTCGTTGAGTTTATTTGTGTTTAATATCGTAAAAAAATGTTGATAAACGACGACGTTAAATAATTTTGCCACGTTCTACAAAAAGAAGTGAAATCCCACCAAAAACATTCTGTAAAAAACTAGCCAAGTCTCGATGGAGCTGCTTGTTTATCTCTAAAAAGTAATGAAATCTAGACAAAGTCGTGCCAAGTCTATGGTTCCTTACTGCGATTTCTTTATTATTATAGTTAATGTTGTCACCCAAAGGGCGATGGAGCGGGCTATGCTCGGAGTTTCCCTGCGTGATCGAATCAGAAATGAGGAGATCCGTAGGAGAACCAAAGTAACCGACATAGCTCGCAGAATTGCTAAAATCAAGTGGCAGTGGGCGGGGCACATAGCTCGTAGAGACGATGGCCGTTGGGGCAGGAAAGTTCTCGAGTGGCGACCACGGGCTGGAAGACGTAGCGTGGGCAGGCCTCCTACTAGGTGGACCGACGATCTGGTAAAGGTCGCGGGAAGAGCCTGGATGCGGGCAGCGCAGGACCGTTCATTGTGGAAAACCTTGGGGGAGGCCTTTGTCCAGCAGTGGACGTCATTTGGCTGAAACAACAACAACAACATCAGGCTTTACCTTATTGTTGCAAATTCGAACTTATTACGACTGAATAAGGTGTACACAGTATTTACCTTGACGTGCTGCTGTTTTCAACATTATGGTGAGTAATTATGACTGTTTTTCGTAACTTTTAAATGCTACATAGAATTTTAAATACTTGTTTTTTCCAGCAGTTGAATAATGTAACATAGGGAGTTTGATCAATTGTTTTATTATTATTGCACCTGGGCACTGAACCCAGTACCTCTAAGTTGTGAGACTCCTCTCCTATTACGGGCCTTTGTTAGCTAGGTAACTCTAGAGAAATCTAAAAGTTAAAATAAATCCTTTCATGGAAGATTATTATTAATAATTAAGAACAGTTTAATATAATCTCTTTTATGTAATACCTTTATTATTTTCTTTACTTATCCATTGCTAATTTCCGGCGGCTTGTACACACTGCGCAGTATAGAGAAATACGACCAAGAATAACTTAATATCTGAAAGTAAAAAATGATAATAAAAATATTAATAACGAATCGAAATCTTGCAAATCCTAAATTAAGCAAAGCAATAATGTTAGGTTGAGTTGCATCACCTAATATTTAACCGTGACCTTAACAAACCGGTGCTTTTTGTATGGAGTTTGACAGATTTTTGACGTTTGTGGAAGTTTAATTAAGATGAAGCAATCCAGCCTTAGTTATACGAGAAGCAGTACAAGCATATTTATGAAGGGAACATGATTAAGCACTGTCTACGCCATAATGTCGCTGCTGATCTATGGACCAATCACAGCGCGTTACGTGGGCGCTCCCGGGCCGAGCTGTCAAATTCGCACTCCAACGACACACCTCTATTGCCTTCCGAACTACTAACTGCGATGCAATCAGCATTGTATTTATATTCAAACTTGGTAAATCTATACCTAAACCTAATATTCCAAAATCAAATCTTTTTATTGTTCGACTAAATTCCCTAAACAAGCACTATGATGTCAAACAGTAACTTTTGCTTCAGAGTAAACAACTAACTGTAACGTTACATTTTACGTACTTTCATAAAACTACTGCAGCAGATTGTTGACATGTAAGCCGTCAACTTTTGCGGGTTTTGAGATCTAAAATGTGAAATAAATATTTACATAATTAACTAACACCCGTATTCACAAACGATGTTTCCTTAAGTGAAGCAGCAAATCGAACGCACAACGTTGAGTGCGTTCGTTCGTTCGTTTCAGCCGAAAGACGTCCACTGCTGGACAAAGGCCTCCAAGGATTTCCACAAAGACCGGTCCTGCGCCGCTCGCATCCAGGCACCTCCCGCGACCTTCACCAGATCGTCGTTCACCAGAGCGTTGAGTAGAGCTCTATAATTGGTTCGAGCGTGGTTTTGTGTGTCCACGCGCACTGTGAGACCTCATAGTGATGTTTGTGAATACGGGCGTTATTAAGCTTACAAAACTAAGTTGATACTTCAGAAAATTATGTGAAAGATAAACATAATTACTGTAGGGAAATACACAGGAAAATTATGAAACTAGGACATCGTTAAAAATAAATCTTTAGAAAACTTTTTACTTGCTCACCTTAACATTATCAGTAAAAATATTCTCTGAGTCTTAGCGTCTGTAGAGTTCCAATAACATTTCCAAACAGCATCGTTAATTTCGCAGCTCTGAAAAATATGAATATTTTTTAGAATTCCCTTTTCGTAATTAAAAAGTAGGTATAACGTATAACTTTAAAAAAAAAACGACTTCAAATGCGTGAACACAATTACCTATTCAACAAAAAAATAATCGTTCAAATTGGTTCATAATCGGCGGAGATATTGCGTATAAAAAGTTCATCCCCAATTTTCCACCCTTGGGGGTGAAATATTTTCTTCAAATTCGCATGAAACCACCCTTTTGATAATACCTATTCAACAAAAAAATAATCGTTCAAATTGGTTTATAATCGGCGGAGATATTGCGTATAAAAAAGTTCATCCCCAATTTTCCACCCTTGGGGGTTGTTTTTTTTTATTATTAAATTTAAATGGGACCACCCTTGAGGTATTACCTATACGCCGAAAAAAGATTTGTTCAAATCGGTTCATAATTGGCGGAGTTATCGCGTAACAAACATAGAAAAAAAAACATAAGGGACGAATTGAGAACCTCCTCCTTTTTTTGAAGTCGGTTAAAAAGTAGATATGAAAGACAAATACTCAAAAAATCCTCTTTACGAATCTTAAATACACAAAGCTAAATAAAACGAAAAAGAAGTCTATAAAAGGTTTTCTATATTTACCTTTGAAATAATGTTGTCTCCAAAAATACTGATCATCTATGTCTGAGCTAATACAGTTGATAAAAACAGAAAATACCCAGGTAAATCTGATCATTTTCCAACCTAAAATAGGTAATACATGTGAGATTTGTTATTGGTCATAATTATATTAAATACATATTTGAAGACAGCTTTCTATACTAACCAAAATATGTGATACATACGGTTATACAAAATCCAAGGGCGCAAATTTCAAAAGAGCCAACCAGAATATTGAAAAAATTTGGCAGGCTAAATATTGCATCCAAATGTTCTGACAGTCTGAAATAATTATACTTTTCAATAAAGCAAAAAACCTACTAAAAGAAAAAATATTTAAAAAATGCTCACTCTATGATGGTTTGGTGGTTCTGTATACATTTGTTGAGGTCAGCAAAATTACTGTTTTTTAAATTTTGAAAATCGTCGCATAGCACCATGAAATTGATGCAGACATGTGTGACCATCATGAAGTGTACAATGCATCTACAGTCATCATGACGTATATTATGCAGATGTAATCTAAAACAATGAATAGGTATGTTTTTGATTTTGCCAGATCACAGAAAATGCATAAAGGTAAGGCCAAAACTATCTCTGTATAATTTTGGTAAAAAGAGCCAATTTTGATGGGAAAAAAACGTTTCAATTTCTTGGTGAAATGCGTGGGCTGTTATCTATCATTATGTATTTATAAGTTCGTGTTAGACAGGCATAAATGCCATATAAGGCTGAACTTTAGGAAGAATAGTAAAAGCTGTCTCGACTTAAAAAGTAACAAAAATATTTAACACATTAAGAACAAAACAAACTCTCATTTCAATTCTAAGTACTTACCGCATGCAATAGAATGAATGTAAGCCAAAAACCATGGTATCCACGCATCCGTAGAAAATGGCAAAAGAATAGCAAAAGGCAACGCAAACATCACTGTCTTCGTAGTTAAATAGTAATACAGCATTATTATCAAAGTCGACAAATTGTAAGCGGACGCTAACAAAAAGTTCAATAAAAACAAATATTTTGTCAACGTTTTGACAAACACTATTTCACTGGACACTATCTTCTTTTTCTTTTCATCTTTGCATATATTCAGATACAAAGACTCTACACATTTCATCACTTCCAAGATTTTCCCTTTATTCATTACGACGGCTAGTATCTTTAGCATTGATAATATACAATAACAAATACAAGGTACTAATCCCAGGAGAGTCACAAAACTATCGGTGGAAAACTTTGATATTACAAATCCTATTTCTTCCAAAACAATGGGAAAATACACAGCTGCAATCAAATAGAATCTGTAATGAATTTTAGCACCGTCTATTCCAAGTATCCAGTAGTTAAAATTTACTAATCTAAATAACTCATTGTAAGAAGGTATGTCCATTTTTATGATATAGACAAGATGTCTAAAATGTGTTGCTTAACTGAGTTTCAATGCTCGTGTGAGGGTATAAAGGGTTTTTCAATTGATTAAAAACTAATATTGACTTTTCAGCAATCAAAAAATATTCATTCAAGTTCAATGGAAGAGCTAATAGCCAGTTTGTTGACTTTTAATTTGTTGCGTAGTTGTATGAGTTTTTTAACACTTTAGATAGGATTGCAAAAATACATTTATTTTGTACCTACATAGGTATCAGAAGTTTGTACCAACAATAAAATATGTATGTACTTTATTTTATGTATCAGATTGTGCATAACTTATTACTAACATTAATACGTTTAAACTCTCAATTATTACTCGTATTGTAGGTACTTCACAAACTAAAAGAGTAGGTATGACGAAAAGATATTTCATTTCTGCACTCATTGAGATGAGTAAAATTATTGTTGTTTTAATTAATAAAACCATCACGTCAGATCATAAAAATTATGCATACATGCGTGACCGAAATGAAATACACGCCTCCACCATCGACGTCATTTGGCTGAAACGAACGAATGAACGAACGAACTTCCATTTATTACGTCTGGAAATTTTTACCAACTCTAAAATCACAATAAAGAACAGCTTTTCCATAAATTCTGGGCAAGTAGGTTGCTTCGTTTTGGTTTTTTCGTGATTTCAGACTTGGTCCCATATTGAAAGTTGTTCATAAACATGGGTAACCCTGTAAAATCCAGACTTTATAAAAATCATGCAGTACTATTTGATATTACTCGTAGTATGAAATTGAACTTAATTTCCGTGAAATATTTTACTATCGTATCGCGAATAAGTGCGATCGTATCGCATAGCGCAAACAAAGTGAGGAATATTGCTGTCTATTGACGAATACATCGTAAAAATATTATGCCCTCCGGTTTTTCAGTATAACCTTCACCAAAGGCTACCTACTATAAAATACTGGAGGAGGTCTTCAATGATTTATCGAAAAGATCAATCTAGTTTGAAAAAGTCTTGCAGTTCTAAAACATTACGTGCGACATAAGTGGTGTGGTAATTTCTTTCAGTGGATAAGAAAACATTGTGATGGAAAAATAACCTTCACATTTGGATGAATAATATTTCTTATTCATTAATACAAACAAATTATAATGTAATAAAATTAACTCATTGACACCTCTTGAGTAGGTACTGTAAATACATAAAGTGCTAATTCTTTGTTAAAACCTAACATTTCAAAGGCAGAAAAGATTTGACTTATTTCTGAAAAGCGTTTGATAAATGCAAAATATCTTTCAAAATGGATTATAAGGGTGCACATGTTTTATTTGAATGAATGTTGAATATTATCGCAATAATCGTATATTATGACAAATGTGAGGTCCCAGGTGTGTCATTGGGATGCGTGCTAACTTACAACGGTATAGATTCCAACAAAACTCATCCACTATTTCATGCTGAATGTGTCGTAATGTAAAATTTAAACCCCTATCGTAATTTCGGATTTTTCTTCTACTTACTTCCACATCGCATACAAATTTCGTTGTAAATACCTTGTTTTAGCAGTTTTCACATTTATTGAAGTAGGTACGTGTCTTTCAAAGGATGTTCTTAAAATATATTTTGCAATAATTTCGGTGCGCAATAAGTATTTTTTCCTTGTTGAAGTTATTACACGGTAGCTGAAATCAGTACATCGTGAAAGGTTGGAATTAAAGTAACGTTATGCTTGCTTCAGAACTGAAATTCAGTAGAGACATTTTAATCTGGAAAACTCAATATTAAAGACCTGAATAACAAGGAAATTTTCCTTTAAAGTTTTGCTATTTTGTCCCTAATACAGTACAAAATTTAATTACCCTTTAATACGACAAGGGTATTAAAGTAATAGCAGAAACTTTAATCATAAATATTTACAAGGGATAAACCTAAAATTCCGACTAAATAGTTTGTGGTAATTAACATCATTTCTACTAAAAGACCGAATATTACTTTGAATTCTTTGAAATGGAGCCTTAGTTGGTCCATCTTAAGTTCCTTTTATGATTGTGATTTCGTGAAATTAATCAATCCTTCAGAATCTCGTTATAGTGGCCTTTGGTTTACATTAAAAGGCTTTAATAAAAGCTAAAGGGCGAGAGGTCAAAACAATACGACAAGATCGGAAGGCGTTGGCTCAATAGAGAATCTGGATGTGGTAAAATTATAACGAATAAAAATAATTTAACAAAACAAGCAGAGCAATACGATATTTACCTACATACAACATAATTCCGTACTGTAAATTTGAATATCCTACCTACCTGAGTACATTGTGGGCTTTTTATGACCTTCCCTTTAGCACTAGAATGAAGTCTTTATACGATTTTCAAAAGTATTTGCTACAGGATTCAATATGTAGGTATCATTATTAGGATGTGTCAGTGACTGTGGTCACATAGCTATCTCACTTTGGGTAAGAGGATTAGAGAGTTAGAAACATGGACTGTTTCAACTATATCATGAACCTAAAGTCGCGTCATAACTTTAGTTAGGTACTCAAAGTTCTCTAGATCTAAATAATAAAGAAACCACCGGAGTTTTGGGCTGACTCTGTGTAGGTTTGTTGTCGACACGACAAGAAGAAGATAAAAAACCCTTCCAAATCAAATTCTCAACTATGATTTCTTCGGATCATCCAAGTCCATTCTAGCCTCAAATTATCCATGTTGGGAAGTCAAACGGAACCGTCATCCCTAAGGAGCCACTTTATCTTAGCTCGGGAAGGAAAATAGCCTCCTTGCGACGGCTTGTTTAATAGTACAGCTTACGTATCGCCATTTTATTGTGCATCAAAACTAGATTGGTACTAGACTGATTGTCTTAGTGGACATACCGTAAAGATAATTCGCTGACTGGTTTATTACTGATGTGGTGTGATGAGGAGCGAGAAATTAAGGAATTACGTTTTAGTGATCGGCTTTTTATTGGGACTCGCTAATGAAAGATGTTTATTACTATGGGATAGTTTATACAATACTTACCGATACCAAATTAACAAATAGGTGGGGCAAGTATTTTATTGTGCTATACAAAAATGGAGATGAGTAGATAAACCAAAAATGTCTCAATGATCGTCACATGATGCTAAAGTAAGGACTAAAGAACAAAAGACTTTTCTTGAAAAGTTTCAAGAAGCTTCAACTAAAGATGCAAGTTCACACTCATTGGTTTGGTTTCATCAATATGAATGTTACTTTTCCTTTTTATAACTAGTTCAAATGTTTCATCTTTCAACTTGTTGATCAGTAATGTATGTTTACTGTAATTAATATTGTTGCGTATTTGGAACAACTCTTTAACTATGTTTATTTATGCGCACAGATCGCTAACAGCACCGGGGCGTCGCTCAACACTGCAAGAATTACTTCCTCGATGTTCCACTTCCATTTCTGATACAGTGCAGTAATGTATTTGGGTTGTTAGTTTCTTATTGCATTCTATTCTCAATGTTTCATTATTCTAGTTAAGTAGGTACATCAAAATACACATTATCGAAAACAGCACTGGCGAACCAATAAATCAAATAATATCTTATTATTGCGGCATGTCATTGTAACCTACATAGTATGGTAATTTATAGCAAGTGTTATATTGTCAAAAGCAGAATATAATTCTAGCATATACACAATATAATTTTTGGAAGGTTTGGGTTCGGTAAAAATGGTATATTACTAAACTGCTAACTATGGAATCTGTAAGTTGATTTATCAACTAAGGCTAGTAGAAGGTGCTATCCAAAACAGAAAAAATAGGCATAAAAAGTGAGTAAATACCTACAGTAGCGAATGAGTCTTCAGGTTACCTTACAGTTGCAGTCATTACAAGACAGAACCAAAATTAAACCTTAAACCGGAATGATCAAGTCCGAACCATAATTGCTTCACCGACTGGATTATCGGAAGCCATTGAGAGAAACCTCTGCTAGTACGACCAACTTTTTAATGAATCGGTATGCAATTTCCATTCCCTCAAATATTCATGTTTTGTTACCAATATTGGTGCAATGAACATCTAACAAACGCACACCTAGAGAGTTCCGTATCGAAAACCAATTTCGTCTTTCCAACTGCTAACCAACTATCTGGAGTTCATAAAAATTCTATCAAATGCTTCGGTGCGGAGTTTTAGTTTGGGGCATTGCAGACGGCAGTATCACACCGTCTTGTTGCGTGTCTACATTGGAGTCTTTAGTTATTTTAACAAATAAAAACTAGTAATAGTTAATTGATGAAGACTTTAAAACGTTGAACAAAATTTTTGATGGTGAATTTCTAATTGAAACTAATTTTGATTATTTTTTTTATTCAAAATTCAAGTTCATTGTATTTGTGGTAGTAATATTATCGGTTTAATAAAATAAACTTACTGCCTGTTCAGTTTCCAGCAGTACGAAAAGTATCTTTGTAGGCTGGAATTTGGTCGTTTCAGTTAACCAAATATTTACAGTAGGTATGTTACAGTAAAAATAGTTATGATGAGCTGATATTCATACAAATGTTAATTATTCTGTCTTGCTGAAGTCATATCTTGATGCCAGACTTGATAAACCACTATACAGTGTGTCCGGGCATGTAGTGATCAAACTTTAAGGGCGTAATCTATGGACAATTTTATCGGTGAAAATACTTTATTTGGGGCTTGACCCATTTCTCGCATATTTACAAGGATTTAATTTTTCACTTTAATTTTAAGTTTTCACCTCTTCCTTCAAAAACAAGTGATAGCGTGGATAGTAATCGGAATAGGTTGTGTAATTCTTTCAGGCAGTGCATTTTCGCATGTCGCGTGCGCTATGGAAACCGCTGGGAAGGGGTATCTTTGTTCAACAATTACGTCGAAACTAATAGACGTAGACTAATAAATTTACATTTGTTTTGTAGAATAGCTCAAATACTAATAATAAAATGCAAATAAAACATACCTTAACGACCTGGTTTTTCTTGTGTTGGGAAATAACTGAAAAAGATGTGAAAAAAATCGTGTTTATTTCTAATTAAATCCATTCTTACACACTTAAAATGTATGAAACTTGTATCTGTTTTCTACTTCTACTAATAGAGAATTTGATTGGCTATCGCATGATATAAAATTTTTGCTTATTAATGTTAAACTACCCACGCTATCACTTGTTTTTGAAGGAAGAGGTGAAAACTTAAAATTAAAAACTTAAATCCTTGTAAATATGCGAGAAATGGGTCAAGTCCCAAATTTAAAGTATTTTCACCGATAAAATTGTCCATAGATTACGCCCTTAAAGTTTGATCACTACATGCCCGGACACACTGTATATTAGAGTCAGAACGACAGTTTAACGTGCCCTCCGAAGAATGTAAGCTAGTCTAGATCGCAGACAAGCTGCTGCATAGTACCAGAAAATTCCAGATCAATCTAGGTAGAGTCCACCAATCTAAATACACCTTTTGGTAATACCAAAGCATTGTCGAACTGTCAGCCACCAGCCATCTCAGGTGGATTCTACGGCTTCGATTATCCGTTTACAAAAGTCCCGAGCTCAATTCTCACCAAACTTGTTTAATTAAAGTTTTCGCACTCTTTTTCCCTTTAGGCGAGGAAATAATCCCTTGTTAGGCACAGGGGCGCGGTGGAGCGTCCGCAGCGATGAGAAGTTTTATTCGAGTAGTTTTTTTGAAGTTTCGATAGTGATTTGTAATGATTTGGCAATCTTGCTTTCAGAGATTGAAGTAATTGGTATAGTATTAGTATTCAAATTGTGATATAATAATTAAAGATACAATTTTATTTCACCAATTGGTATGAACTGTATATGTTTACATTTACTCACGTTATTAACACAAAATGTATATTGCTAACTGTAAACATATGTACAAACATTTAATTTTGTGCTTCCGATAATATTTTACATACTCGTACCTATTTCATTGGATTAGTTGAAGGATACAGGGGCAAAACAAGAAAGGTCACAAAAACAAAAAGTTATGTAATGAACATTTAATTTTTTTAAAGTTTAAAACATTCTTATGTGTCACTTAAAATTATAAACTACTAATAGGAATACATATGACTATACTTGTTTTTACGCTTTTTGTATAATTTCAAATAAAAATACGCGGGAAATCGAAAATATTGCCATCAAAAATATAGGTACTTTTGAATTTTAGGGACATTCCTTGTTTTGCCCCTGTACCCTCTTGCCGCTAGCTTTATAGTCATTAGACATAGAAAACACGTCAGACTTTCCTAGCAAAAAAATTAAAGTAAGAAAGACCGATCTTTAGGCAAGAGATTTATTTTATTCAAATGGTAACAATAACCTCAAAAGGTTCTCCAAGATATAATTCTATTTCATCTAAGAACCTTTAAAGTTCCGTCGCAAACTACCCACTCGTTGCAATTTTATTTCCCAGCACAAGGTACATTCGCTGACGAGTCAATAACAGCCTGTGTCCACAAAACGTTAGGCGAAGTTTTTGTACTCAGTATTTGCTTTCGGATCCGAGTTGAAGTTCCAATATGGCGGAAAGTATTCCTGCATTCGCATGTTAGAACACCCCGGAATAAGTTTTACTGCGATCAGATTGTAAACTTTACCATTGGGATGCATGGTCTCTTTACTTTTATGGTTATTGTGCTTTAATCATAATGGCGAAACTTTTTAAGTACCGTATTAGAACAAAGACACTCGAAATTGAATGGAACGAAATGTAAAAACAACTGACTTGTTCGTTTGTTTCAGCCGAAAGACGTCCACTGCTTTTTTTTTATGTGACAGGAGGCAAACGAGCAGACGGATCACCTGATGGTAAGTGATTACCGTCGCCCATAGACACCCGCCCCTGGGGGGCGTTACAGGTGCGTTGCCGTTGCTTTTTGCAAAGACCTCCCCCATGGATTTCCACAAAGCCCGGTCCTGCGCTGCCCGCATCCAGGCACCTCCCGCGACCTTCAACAGATCGTCGGTCCACATAGTGGGAGGCCTGCCCACACTACGTCTTCCGGCTTGTGGTCGCCACTCTAGAACTTTTGCCCCAGCCCATTGACTTGTTCAAGAAGCGATTCCATCTCTTTTTCAAAGAGGAAAATGAATAAGAATAAGAATAAGAAAAACTTTATTTGACACAAAAAGAAAAAAAAAGAAAAACAGAACAAAGGGACTTAAAACTATACACGCATAATTTTGTGCCAAAAATGCTCGGGTTACAATAGAATATATTGGTGAAGGATAATTTATTCATAAATACTGAAATATACAAACAAAACGTCAGCTAAAGTAAACTAAAGTTCAAAACATAATGCAGTTATTTAATTTTCATAGTAGGTAATCATTAGACGAATAATATCAATGAAAAAGTCCGACACCCGTATTCACAAAAGTATTTTGCATAAGTGAAGCAGCAAATCGAACGCACAGCGTTGAATAGAGCTCTGTGATTGGTTCGTGTGTCAACCTGTGCGTCCACGTTCACTGTGAGACCTCACAGTAAGAGATGCTCAAAGGTTCATTGCCATACCACCATCTGGAGCTATAAATAATATTCTTGTCTTCAGCCGTCTATATAATATTTCGTCACTTCAGTGCCCAGTTTATTTTGTTTGCATATTTTACTCACATTTTCTGGATGTTAACCCCAAAGTGATTGACAAGTCTCATTTCTATGATAAATAGTTAGCACGGAGTGGAACTAGTATTATTAAAGTTGTGGGCAACATTATTCCAGGCGCCTCGCCTTGTTGGTTCACTAAGAAAGTTTAGTGACAAATTCCTAGAGAGTAGTGTACAAAGTTATTTAGTTATGAAATTAAGTGTCGTATGCCTTTCCTGGTAAAAACACATCAAACTTGATACTAACAACTTTTTTTATTATTATTTATTTATTATTTTATTTATTTATTTATTATTCATTATTGAGCAATTACATATTTGATCCAAATAGCGTCCTAAATCCTTTTTAGGTTTGTCTAGTCTTATTTATTGTCGATTAATATGTCGTCGCTTATATTTAAAAAAAATCTTCATAAAAGGACGAGTACTAGAAGTAGAAAAATAGTTGAATGATTAGGTACCTGTACAGGTATCAATTAATCCTTTATGAGACAGTGGAATGTAGTTCCCACCACATTTTGAACCTTATTCGCTTGTCTTAAGGTCCAAAAACAATGAAAAATTTGATTATGTTACAGGGTTCAGTATAAGTCTTATAAAAAATCTGATGTGTACAAGTAATAATAAAAAATGTGATCGGTTGTTAATCAAAATAGCACTATGAAAAAAACGAGTCGTCGCACTTTTACGAACTAAAAATATGCAAATAACTCATTTGAATAAATTGAGAAATTCGATTTTATCATTTAATAAAATATGAGGGGTGTTATTCTGATGCATTCGGATCTAACTTTGGCCAAATAAAATAGGGAGTTTTTACTCTCCAGAGACAGCGTAATGATTTACGGTGAAAAGTTGGTCGGTTATTATGTCGTAATAACTAGAGTCATCTTTATGGACAAACACTAATATTTTTTGTTTAAAAACAGCCTGGTCTTATTTTAAAGCTCAACTTGGTTCGCTGTTTTGTTATTTTTTCGCTGTCATTATCAATTATTGCATGACCTTTATTCCTCTAAAGAAAATTTACTTAATTTCAGAACTAAGAAAAAATGTATAGTTAGGCCAAGTTGAACCATCTTATTTTGACTGTGACTGTAGTAAACATAAACGGTGTTTTTTGTATGGAGTTTATTGACAGACTTTTGACGTTTGTTAAAGTTAAAGTAAGACGATGCAACTCAGCCTTTCTATAGCAAAATAATATCTACAGAATTTGAGCTTCTGAATTTAACACTTTAAAAATAATGTAGCTGCTTTTTAAGATTGTAAGCCGATTTAACCAAATTCGGAATATAACCAGTAAGTTCTAATAACTGACGCCCGTATTTACAAACGATGCTTGAAACAGTGAATCGAATCTGTGCGTCCGCGTGCACTGTGAGACCTCATAGTGATGTTAGGGAATACGGGCGTTAGTCATATGTGATGTAACTTAACTGGGGAAATTCCAATTCTTCATCAGCCTCATGAATTCGTAATGGTCAAATCTGCCTATGTAATTGGGAGCAGCCTGTTCCACGCTGATGGCTAATCAGATTCTGAATTACAAGCACTGTTTGAAGGCATCTAGTTCCATAGTGACTGCGCAAGTTTCAGCAATACCTACTCAATGCTGGATTGTTTTTTGTATTTACATGACTGTCACAATGTGATCAATCATAACAAATCAAATCAGTCTAGGGTTCAATTTCCACCTGAACTAATTGATTTTTTCAGTCTCTATGTCAACTCTCCATTGTCAGTGATTTAAAACTCATTCATTATGTAGTAAGTAGTCTACAAATCAAACCCGCTGACCCGCTGACATGTGAGTCGGCGACTTTTGACATGTCAAAAATCATAAAAAATGGTTGTCGACATGTTTCTTTTTAAAAAGCCGGGCTGTTGGCGGCCTTGGTAGAGTCCTTTGTACAACAAATATACAACAAATGTTTTGAGTTTACTCGCAATAATTCCTGAAATTCAATTGCCTTGTTTTAACAATATCAAAATTAAATAATAGTGTCAAAATCGGTTCTGGGAAACGTTTTTACCAGTTAGGGCGAGTGTCGAAATACCAAATGAATACAACATTAATTTAGTACCTATTTAGTACTTCCTATTTCAAGCAATATCAGGTAATAATGTCAAGCATACCAAGATGCTGGAATCGGAGTGTTTGATGCGCTATTGTGCTACTTGATTGAGCAGATTATACCACACAATCACTTGATCCAGTCGACTAAACCGTATCTATTGCAACTCGACGAGCTACTAGCGTTGCATTCTATGGGTATAGCTTCGCGTCGTCCATGAGTTCACTCGTGTGGATTTCTATGTATACTAATCAATACTAATATAATTTTTTTTTGTGTTGTATATAGCCCATAAATCGAGGAAGGCTTTAGACTATATTTTATTACATCACCCTACAGCCAATAGGGGCAGAGTACCCAGTAAAGAAAAATATTGCAAAAATAGGAAATATTATTCAAACTATTTTCACGCGTACGAAATCGCAGGCACAACTAGTTGTAATAATAATTCTATTTCTAATGGCACTGCTGCAGTGACGCAGTTTATTACCTAGAGCATAAATATGAATTTTAAAATTAATGTCATGAGTAAAGACGGCGGATAAACTCCCAACCTGTATTTCATCCTTCAAGATTTTTAAGAACGCACGGTAGCAATATCCTTCTTTTAAGACCAAAAACGAAAATTAGTTCAGTCTGCAAGTGTCATTATCGTCATCCTCAGACCTCATCATTTCAGCCATAGGACGTCCACTGCTGAACATAGGCCTCCCCCAATGCTTTCCATGTTGATCGATTGGTAGTGGCCTGCGTCCAGCGCTTCCCTGCTACCTTTACGATGTCGTCGGTCCACCTTGTAGGTGGACGTCCCACGCTGCGTTTTCCGGTACGCGGCCTCCATTCCAGAACCTTTCTGCCCCATGTCAGTTCTGCGTACTAGGTATGTGCCCTGCCCATTGCCACTTCAGCTTGCTAATCCGTCGGTCTGCAAGTGTAACAATCAAAGAAAAATAATCTTTTGCATTTGTAACTAATGATATGAACGGACAACGGCGCATCAAAGTAACATCACTGTGGCACCATATCCCGTATGTAATAGGAGTGATTTTGCAATAAATCTTTTTTACAAAATACAAGTCAGATTTTTTTTAAGTTAGACAAGTAAGGGAGATGCAGTCTATGATGGTACATTGTCTGCCCTGTAAGTGCCTGCCTATTCACTCTCTCTTTGAAAAGGCCCGGATTATAGTGTTCAGGAAAGACAGCAGCAGGCAGCGAATTCCAGTCACTAGCTGTTCGCATTACAAAAGAGTTATCGAAACGCTTAGTAATTGAATCAATGTTCTTGATTTTTTATTTTTTTACAAAGTTATGGGCTTAAGGCTTACTAGGTGATAATTGGCTACAGAAGAATACTTAACCGATCATGGATTACTATCATCAGTACATAATGATAGTAGATTTGTCAATGTATTGATTCCGTTTATCCGTATCGAGATGTAGTGATTGCGTGGATTGTCCAGCAAACAGAAACACGCATATCATTTGCAATTATGAATAACAATAGCCGCAAATCCGGCCAAAGTGTATACGTTAGCGGCGTTTAGAGTATATACAGGGTGTCCCAAAATTAGCACGTCACACTGACACCAGATATAAATGAGCTTAAGACGCATCTAACAAGTTTATTAAGTCCATTTTTTTAAATAACAAAATAAATCATCAAACTTTTGGAAATTAATAAATAAAATAGGTCATATCTTAAAAGTTATGAAACTTTTCTATGGACATATTAAGCTTGTTTGATGCGTCTTAGACTCAGCTACCTCCAGTGTCAGTGTGACATGCAAATTTTGGGACAACCTGTATGTCGGCGAATATATCGTAATACAGCCTTATTTGTTACGATCTGAGTAATGACCACATTGTTAGTCATATACGTGTATAATATTATGTTAGGTTCCTACCGGAAAAGTAAACAGGGCTATTTTTATAACATTTTCAGAATGGGTTCCGAAAAAAATATCGGACGTCCTTATATTTTGATTGATTCGACAGCAATTTTCAGGCTGAGTTGCACATATGCACACCTGACACATATGCATATATGACAAAAGACAATAATCTGTCAAATTCCATACAAAAAGCATCGATTTTATTGTTACGGTTAAAATAAGGTGGTGCTTTAATAATTATATCTGGAACAGCTCTCCTTTCTCGCTGTTAGTCCCTTAGTAAAAATTGATCGTTTTCGTAAGCAAAATGTGTTGTATGTAACATTATTGTAGTTTAAAATTAAGCGTTTAAAATTAAGCGTTTAAAATTAGAGAGGAGCGATGTGATCATGTTTTTTCTCGTCCACTAATCCGTTCTTATGACGCTTCCATTGTATTTTTTTTATGTGACAGGAGGCAAACGAGCAAACGGATCACCTGATCACACACTAAAATAAATAAGCCAGAAACAATAATGGGTCATTCCACCGGCCAAGAAAATCACGTGTCCGGGCCCAAAAAGTACCCGAATATCATAATATTTTAGTAACAAATATTTTTATCTAATAGTATAACTTTGGTTCTTGTTGTTAAACCACAGAGATAGTTAATAATAGTTAATTAAGTAATTTAAAAAAAATCGTAAGTCGTCAAAAATTGATTACCACGACGTGTCCGCGCTCCCGATTTCAGAACAAATTTGCTCGTATAAATTAATCTGTTATTATTACCGCTTTCAATGCTTATGTAATCGATTACTGATTAAATAAACATTGATAAATTAAATACGATATAACTATATGACTAAAAGGTTTTGTATAATAACTATTTGAAGTTGTGTCCAGGCGTTAACCGTGATTACCCCGACACGTCACTAATATGCGCCTACGTCCCTAGCTACGCAATTAACCCTTAACCACCTAGCACCTATTTCTGTCCTTTAACCACCTACATGCGGTCACAGAGACCGCTAATAAATAATTGCGATTATTTTGGGATCTATGATAAGAAATTAAAGTTCGGTTAAATAAAATGCATGTCTATACCTATTTGCTTTATTTAAGCGTCACAAATTAGCAAAAGTAATATAAAAGTTTTATAAAAATGGAATAATGTCTATGAAATAAGGAATATGGCACCAAAAATAACTATATTAAGAAAATGGGATCTTTATTCCAAAATACTTAAATTTTTCACTTCTTTTTCTTATTTCTAATAATTTAAATAAACTAAAAATTAAATCAAATAAAAAAACTAAACAAAAAATAAAAATTTGAACAAAATTGCAAAGCCTCAACTTTTGCATTTTTTCGCGGCAGTAACAACACATTTTTTGCAAACACTCCAAACAAATAGGTACTTTACACACGAAACATAGGTAAGCCATTTTGCGTTTCTTTTTTGGATGACACGTAAAGCATGTTTTACGAACTTCAAGTCATCATCGTCATCATTTTCGTCGTCGTCACCTTCAATTTCAGATTTAGATCCACTCTCTTCAGCCTGCTCTTGATCAACGGTTACATCAGATTCGACGTCGCTGCAATCGTCGCCAGAAAGGTCATCTTCGTCCGAGATTTCTTGCTGAAGCCATCTTATAATATTTTCGTCATTTTTACACATTTTGATTCTAAAACAGTAATAATAAAAAGTCACACAACCACCTACGTGCGGTCACGGAGACCGCTGGCGAATTTATTTTACTTACCCTGGCCAAACGCGCGCACGTACACACTCGCCGAGCGCTAGCGCGACACCGAGTGGTGTGTAGAAAAGGTACATGACCGCGCTTTGTCGCACGCCAATCACACGCAGAAATATTTGAATTTGAAAAATCGTTGCGGTCTCTGAGACCGCAGGTAGGTGGTTAAGGGTTAAGAAACGAGCTCTATCCTCCCCCGTGAACCTTTAGTGGTGGCCTGCGTGCCGAGGTGATCGGTAATGCAACTCGTCGCAGGATTTCGGAGTTATCGAGATAAGAATATGATTACCCCGACCTTGGTTCAGTGCACGATTGATTTACTCTATCCTGTTTTTTTAGGTTTCTTTACATGGAAAGTTCTTGAGAATGTACAGGAATAATGGTCCATGTAACCGCATTTTTGTGTATTAAAACATATGGGATTCAACTTACAGATTGGGCAGGGCTCAGGATAAACCTTAATTTTTTGACTACCCCGACCTTGATTACCCCGACTTTTGTCACCGAGTAATCAATAATACTGTAATTTTACTAATGAATGATTAACTAAATAACGTTTAATAAGCAAAATTACCCTTTACTAAAATGAAATCCTATCTCCTATTAATACATAATATTATCCCTCAAAATTGGCAAGACCCCTGGACTCGACCTTATCACCGCTGAAATGCTGTAAGCCGATGTAAACTCCGCCGTTAACGTCCTGACACCTGTCTTCGAAAACATCTGGATGGAAGAGGAACTCCCAGACGACTGGCATAAGGGGCTTCTAATTATTGTGCCGAAAAAAGGGTAAAGCAAGGGTATCAGTACCGGAAGACCCAAGAGATGCGATCTGGAGTGAGGAATTGCACACCGTTGGTGCAGAGGATGTCCAACGAGTCCACAATTTCACTTACCTCGGGAGCATCGTTTCAGAGCCTGGAGGTACCGAAGAGGACATCACTTCGCGCATTGCCAAGGCCAGAGCTACCTTCGCACAACTTCGAGCCGTATGGCAGTCACGGAAATTGACCCAAGCAAGATCAAAATATTCGGGTCCAACGTCAAACCAGTTCTGCTCTATGGGCGTGAAACGTGGAAGGTCACTAAGGTTATCTCGCACCAGCTGCAGATCTTCTTCAGCCGCTGTCTTCGCCGAATTCTCCAAAATCTTCAAACGACGAACTTTTGGAACGCTGCCACGAAATACCGATCTTTCAGCAGAATAAACGCTGCAAGTGGAACTGGATCGGCCACACTCTCCGAAGGGACCCCGATCACATCCCCAAGCAGGCTCTAGATTGGAACCCCCAGGGAAAATGCAAACGTGGTCGCGCCAAAAAAACATAGCGGCGCACTGTTAAGACTTGGAGCGAGATCAAACGCGAAGCTCAAGACCGAATGCGATGGGGGACTGTTGTGGACGCCTTCTGTCCCATATAGGAGACATAGGACATTGAGTCACTAATGTTATATGTAAAATGTATATGTATGTTTTTTACTCTTTTACGCAACAACTACTTAACAGATTTTGTTGAAACTTTACAACATTGTCGTTTATACATCAAAATAACAAATGGCTAGTTATAATAACATTTATTTAACCATAACTTAAAAAAAACCTTATAAAATAAAATATTTTGTTTTATTATTGATTACTCTGACTCCCAACTTTGATTACCCCGACCATGAAAATTTTGATGTCGCATAACTTTTTATTCCTGCTTGCTACCGATGGGCCAATATAAAAAATATGCTCGTAATAATGTCTATTTTGAAATGTTTTACCTAAACTTAGTCTAAATTCAAAAATAAAAAAGGTCGGGGTAATCAACAAAATAATCCAGATCCGGAGAATGACCGTAATACACTCTACTTATTTTGTTACATTAATTTATACAATAAACCTAAGTAAGTAGGTAAGTTACTAGCATAAATAAAGCTTATTACTCTTATTACTTTAGAAAAATATACGCTTGAATTAAATTCTCTAAGGCTAGGCTTTACAATGTTTGATATCAGATAATGAATCAAATAAATCTAGATAATAAAATATCTTATTTCTGATGCTACTTACGTACGAATCAGTTACACAGTAGGTATAATTAAATATTCGTAGATAAATTTCGAATGAAATTTTCAAATGAAAATGTTTATATAATATTTATTCAGCTTAAATATTATCCAAAGAACATTCTAATCAGGTTTTTATTAAAGTTTAATTTGCAGTGAATATTACGAGTTATTTGCTAAAAATGTAAAGGTCAATGACCTTTATCAGATAGTAAGGCCAAAATTATAGTCTCATCAGACTCTTTTTTTCTTCAAAACACACAACTTTTTTCTATACTTTCCGAAGTTAAATACACTTAGTGTAAAGTCTAAACTATAACTTTAGCTTTCACAGTTCTCGGATAAAGTCGTCTGGCAATTCGTAATCTGGCAGATAAAGATAACGCGGTAGCTCGTCAGATAACAAACTGATATTTTATCAGGAACCGGTAACTAATCGTCTAAAACTCAACTTAATAACTGACTTTTTATTTAAATCTATTTATCAGTATTAGATAATGTGNATCTCGCCCAAATAAACATTTTTGACCATTATTTACGACAAATAAATAATCCACAGTTTAACTCTTTGTTGCCTATTTTCAATAATACATTAACCTTGCCAGTAGGCTTGAAAATTTCACCATTATAAGTTTTTAATTCAATTTCAGTTGGTTCTAAAATAGTATTATGTGCGAATACTTTCTTATCCAATTCCATTTGCAACGACTTACCGTTTGCTTGTGAATTTATCACAAATGGATTTACATAGTTAACATTTTGAACATTTGTTGTAAACATTTGCACAGGTTCTACTGTTTCCTCAATAACATTTACTAATTTGGCATTTTTATTCTTACAAACAGCCGCTAAATGACCAATCTTTTTGCAAATTTTGCATTTGTAACTTTTAAATTTACNCAGATAAATACCTAGATAAAATTAAACTTATGTAAGTTCATTCCCACGGTAACGTTATTAATTAAGTAACTAGTCTTTTTCATGTATTACGAGATTATTTTTCCAAAGCTAAGGATACTGCTATCAAAATTGGTCACATTAAACCACCTATGGTTTTTAAAAGTTTAGAATGAAAAAAAAGACGATCGCAAATAAAATGTGCATCGTCTCTTGGTTGGCACATTTGAACCAATAGACCAATGTCCACGGCCAACATTGCACCTATCGAATGTATTAATCACAGTTTATGTTGCGTCAAGTTATCTGCTCGGATGTCCACTACAATGGTGTCCAGCTCCCAGCGAACAATGTAACGTGCTTCATTCACACAAACACAATCGCGATTTGTGTGTGAGTTTTCGATATCGCATGCGCGCAGCATCTGTGCTCCCTCTCGTGTTCTACGGACCCTCTCTTTATCCAACTTTCAACTTTATTAGGATTGGTTTACAGTTGAATTTGGGAACGGGATCGGGAATTTTGGATCTCGTATTCTACGGACGGTACCCTCTCTCGAGTAGCGACTGTATTAGTGATGCTTTAAAGTTGAAATTGGGGTTGGTAGTGGGTATACCGAATTTCCACACGAGACAGTACGGCAATAAGCTTCCAGGACTCTGATTTTTTAGATCTCGCCGGAACGCGTCCAAGCTAGGACGTACTTTGCCGTCGCGTATCTCTTTCGATATTATTACGTTCTTCGTATCACCAGCCGTCGACAGTTCTAGTATTACAGTGACGAAAATAAAATTCTTTATTGGAACGAGTGGTTTGTTCTGTGGGGTGGTGATCCGCAAAGTGAAAACAAAGTTCGGAGCGATCGGATTTAATTGTTTGAAGTAAGTTTGTTTACTTTTTAAGTTACTTTTGGAATTTTAATGCGAACGGGTGCTGCGAGAATTTCGAGGGACGATTTCTTAGACGTAATTAAGTTGTGTAAACAAGTTACAAATTACTTCGTTACTGTAATTCCTTAACTGAACAACTTAATGAGTTTAGTAAGAAAATATATTAATGATTATGATAAAAGTCGCAAAATGTTGTTACTGAAACTGGAAATATCTTGCAAAGTTACTGGTGCATAAAGTTACTTAGTCATAAAAATTTCGTATGTAGTAGTTTTAAGTTATTGAGATAAAAAGCTTTAGTTATTTTTATCAACAATTTCTTGAAAGTTAATTCAACTTTTTAACAAAACATCCAAGTAAAGCTTACGATGACACTCGTGATTTTACCGATTTATTGAAACTTTAGTAGATCTATTTTTATTGATAAAAAAATTACACATATTATTTTCAGTCTTGAATTTAAGCTTGAGTGGAAACTCTCAAACTACGTTTCATATTACGAAATTAAACCTGGAAAGAAGACATCTAAAGAAAAGGCAGCTTAAGCATTTAGGAGTACGAAATTGGTGCATTCTGCAGATGCAATAGCTATTAATGACGACTATTTATTGTATCAAATTATTATCATAAAATCAAGAAGAACTTTAGATGAGGTTTGGTACTTGGAAAAAGATATTATATTTAATATCATTATTTTAATTCTATAACAGATAATGTATTTTTTTTTTCTTTAAAATGCAAGGTAGTGGCTTTTCAAGAGTTTAAATGGCAGCTTCAATAAATATACAATTTATGTAATAGTAAAATAGAATCTGGATAGGCAGATCACAATAATCATTAGAAAACATTTCAACTTCTTCAGCCGTTTACATGAACGGGTAAAGTGACGTGTCAAGGAAATAGGGCCTGTCAGTATGAAGTTATTAATGGATCCAAAATCTACATGAAATTCTCGACATAAATATGTATGTGTTACAATCAAAACTTATAACCGGTCAAAACCACTCTTGACTGATTTTTCAGTTTTTGACCAAACGCGTTTCTACTTTGGTTTTGGTCAACCACTTTTACCGCAAAAAATCAGTTAAAATTAATAATCTACCTATCTCTACTTGAAGAATACCTAGATTTCTTAAAAATATTGAGAATAAATAAAAAGCAACATTACTGTAGACTTATCTATAGTAGGTGTGGTCAATTTTAATGCACAAATGACATAAACGGGACACTTTAAAATGGTTTGATTACACATTTTTGATGATATCCAATTAATTTTCACTAATCATAACACTTTGTATGAATTTAGGCCAATTGGTAAGATTTTAAATCAAACGAAACCACTTTTGACTGGAATAATCAGTCAAAAGTGATAGTGACCAAGTACATCAGTCAAAACCACTTTTGACTGATTCTTGCAGTCAAAAGTAGTTTTGACCGATTACGAGTTTTGACTGTTACATATGGATTACTCGGAAACTAAGGCGACAAGGTCCTGGACCCTTATCACATGTTTACTTATTACGTTTGACAATTTATTTAGTCCATTATCTATACATCTATGTTAGAAGTTTGATAGGTTTTAGGGCTTGTAATCAAAGAGGTCTGTAGGGTGTAAGAAGGGTTGAAGTTTATTTTTGACAGCTATGGTGTTAAGTATCTATGTAAGTATAGATATAGATAGGGTTGATAATTTTATCTATCCCATCGTGTAGCAACTCTAAAAAATGTTTTTTATTAACTTTAGCCACTGATCAGCACCCAATAGAATTCTTTTTCAAAGCTTCCTCATGCATCAAAATTGAGTAACGTCTCGTGCAACGTCCACGCTATAAAAATGCAGTAAATAATATCCCCTCTAATTTTTACCAGCTAACTTCAAACGTTTGCAGCCGACTATTAAAATTTTTGTCGGACATAAAACAAAATCTGCATACTGCTTGATTTTATAACACGGGAATTTTAATCAGTTTATTGCCTCTGGGACCCGATTTACGAGGATTATGATTAAAATTTCAGTGGGGAAATGTGATGACATGCTTTTTTAATTGGTCGAGTAAATGAGGGTGATTTTTGCGCCTTCCAATTTTTTGATAATTACTAGTGGGTGGTTTTTGTGATAATAAATTATTTTCCTATTTCCCACGTTTCGTTACACTACAGCAAGGAAAAATCCCGTGGATACACAACAATATAATTATTCTAATTTGTGGTTACTTGAGTATCTCAATAAGGAACCTAGTAACACTATATTATTTTCCTCTCAAAAAATATGGCATTAATTTATAAATACGATGACAACTACTGATAATCTATTTTATTATTCAAAGAAAACAAATAAAGGAAATTATATTGGTCCGATGACGGACCTTCTTTCTACCTACTGAACCTTCGCTAGTTGGGTCAAATCCTTGCTGTAGTGTAGCGAGACGTGGGAATTAATAGGTAAAGATTCCTATATTTTTGAAATAATATTTTTTGAACTTTATTTCTTTGCTTTTTTGAATCCAGATAAAGTTTTCAGACATTTTAAACCGTATGTATGTAGAATATCTATATTCAATGTGTAGGTAGGGCAATCTCTACCATTTTGTTATTTGATATCCCAACTAATAAGATATAAGTTTCGTTAATTAAACTAATTAAATCAAGCCGATACATTAGGTAATAATTAACACCCGCGTTGTGAAGCCAAGCTGAGTGTTATAAGTGATTGATTGCTATTTTGATCAGTATACCGAACATTTTGCGATCACGGAGTGATGAATCGAAATGTCATTGTGTTTAAATTGTTTGTTTGGGTTTAACGGGATGTTTATATTTTGTCCCAATTTTTAAAAATGAATATTTTTAGTCATTGTTACACACAGTCATTTCAAACAAAATTATTTTTTTTATTTTGAACTTATTCATAAATCTTAATGTAGGGCTTGTTTTGTTAGATCTTGTAGAGTTAGGGCGTAAAGAGTTAGAAGCTTGTTGAAGTTGATGGTCTTCTCTAGGCAACATTTTGCATGAAAATGTTTGTGGTAGGATAATTATGCCTATCTTTGCTATGATAATTAAACAGTTTTTCAAAACTAAATAGAATCCGCTTTTTATCTTTCAGTAGTTTATGTAGGTATATATTATGTAAAAATAATTTTATCACTTTTCCCAAATAAAGTATTAACTCCATTATTACTACATTAATACCTCTACAACGTACTTTTATTCGTTTGTTCATTCGTGAGCGCCGTTATACTCGTAGAATTGCCTGTTGTTCAACTTTTAATTAGATACCTCTCTTCAAAAGGAAATATTCTATTTATTCCACTTTGTATCCATCCACTCAACCAGTGATGTTCATTTTGACATATTAAAAAAGTTTTTATTGAAATGCTCGTTGGTTTCCGCACAGAATTGTTAATTATAGGAAGTATTTAATCATAATTTTAGCCACAGTGTACTTAGTAACATTTATCATTATGTAGTTACAAGCTTTTGCCCGCGGCTTCGCCCGCGTGAAAATTTGTCTGTTACAGGAAAACTTAATCGCGCACGCTCCTGTTTCAAAAACCGGGATAAAAAGTATCCTATATCCTTTTTCGGGACTTTCGCATTTATGATATTAGTAGTGATATATTTAGGCTGAGTTGCACCACCTAACTTTAACGGTAACTATGACGATAAACGGAGCGTTTTGTATTGAGTTTGACAGATTTTTGACGTTTGTCAATGTTAAAGAAAGATGGTGCAACCCAGCCTTAGAGGTCTGTTTTTCACGCCCATATTCACAAACGATGCTTGCTTAAGTGAAGCAGCAAATTGAATGCACAGCGTTCGCAATATAGCTATATGATTGGTTCGTGTGTGATCCTGTGCTCTGTGAGGTATCATAGTAATGTTTGTGATTACTCAAATATTGGAAAAATCAATATTTTGCCAATTTGCGGATGGTATGGACTTGGACCTCCATACCAGACTCCATACAAAAAATAAACCTTTGTTTTCTGTTTTGAAACATAGTTTCAGTTTGACGTGCTATCCACTTTACTATACTTAGGTAGTAAACTGCGGTTGGCAGTAGAACGAGATTAATTAGTCAGTTTTCGTTGGGTAACCCCGTCTTACCTCCTTCTCTCCTAACTTGCAGTTAGCAGATCAACCTACCACAAAATGTGACTTTAATAGGTACTTATTTGGCAACAAAAATTACAGTGTTGTAGGGTAATTGCGCCGGTTTTCCGTCCAGCTCCTGTTTTCGTCCATTTGACCGACTTGCCACAAACAAATACGGAAAATTAGAATACAAACCTAACTTTCCGTGAAAGTTTGGACTTGTTACATTCTATAATATCTAAGTAACAGTTATGTCCGCATGAAAATGTAATTTGACAAGTAATAACTCCAAAAAAATCTACGGAAGTTGCTGCTGCACACAGGTGAATGGAAAACGTCGTCAAGTTAGAAAAAAAACGTGCCGGTAGGGAACTTTCATGGTATGTTTAATTACTGTTTTAGCTACTTTACGTAATGTTTTTGGCACGTATGTCTAATTATTAGCATAATAAACACTATTTTAAGGGTTTATTAAAGTTTTTGTATAGAAATCTTAGATAATTAAGTGGACTAATACTAGCATAACAATTTTGCAAGATTTTGGTTTTCGTCCACGTGGACGGAAACCCTGACACCTAGTTAATATTTTTAATAATCATTTTACTTCAATGGACCTACAAAATACAATGTTTTTTCTTCCAATATGATCTTTATTGCTATTACATTAAACATTTTAGTTTACGTCCACTTTTTAACAGTGATAAACCCATAAAAACCGTTAAAAAGATGTGGACGAAAACAAAAAACAGCTTTAAACGTTGTTGTGTTTTCGTCCATGACGTCATGAGCAAGCACTGGGGTGGACGAAAACCAAAATTAGCTATTCCTGTAGATTAGTTTTCGTCCATTTGTCCTTCGACCTATTGAAATATTTTCCTAAATTTAGGTAAGAAACTTATTTAAATCTTTTTGATATCATTTGAAAGCTAACAAAATTACCTTTCAAATGATATACCACAATCCATAGTTACTGTATTGTAGAGTTGGTTTTAAGTTAATAATTCAACTGCACCCTTTTTTTTACACAGTGGTCGAAAACTAGCGTACACTAGGACGAAAACTGATTTTTTTGGACGAAAACTAGTGAAATCGCCTCTTTTGCATTAAATATTTTTTATAAAAACACCCGTAGTATTTACTTATTGTCATATAATATTAACGTAAAGTAGACTATATAAGGACTAAAACGACATATGATACATATGAGTAAGGGTATTTTAAGATATTCATTTCGCATCACAAAGTTGGCAACTCCGCTAATTGGACGAAAACTAGCGCACTTACCCTACCTACCAAAATAGTACACAGTACGAGTACCTATTTATATCTAAAACCTTTTATTTTGATTGACGGTACCCGCCTACCATTCCTGAAACCACAATACGCGGGACCGATTCCGCAATCCCAATTTATCAGTATTGCTTTATTTTAAAATAGGCGTTTGGGATTACAAAACGATTGAAACGTGATATGAAATAATTCCTTGAACTCATAAAATGTGAATGAAAACCTGGCGTGTTTTTTTTCCAGATATATTTTTACTCTATTGTAAATCAATAACCTTATGATGACGTCGAACATCCAAACTCATTATAGGGTCAGACACCTTACAAAAACTCTCCCCTTGGCGTCAGTCCCATATTCCTATTGCACTTATTAATACCTTAAATTATTACGAGTACATGGAAATACTCGTACATAGGTAGGTTTCAATAAGTTACATAATAACACCTACATAAATCTTTAAGCCCGGGGAAAGCCGGGGCGGTCGCTATCTATTATATAAAAGAAAGTCGTGTTAGTTACTCCACTTATAACTCAAGAACGGCTGAACCGATTTAGCTGAAAATTGTCAGAGAGATAGTTTAGAGCCAGGAGAAGGACATAGGATACTTTTTATCCCGTTATTTATTGCCATTAAGGCGGAACAAAGTTCGCCGGGTCAGCTAGTTACTGAATAAATAAGATATTGATGTAACATGATCATTATTGAAATTAAAGTATTCTGGATATAATGATATCCAGAATACTTTGATAAATGTCTCAGGCCGTTCACCTCAAAAATAACGAGAAATACGATACTTTCTATTAATAAATCCAATAAACTTGTTCATATAAAATTTCAATCTCCTCTAAGCTGGAATATTTTGTTTGCAACGCTTAATTACAATTTACGCAAGATGTATTGCTACGCGGATTCTCATAAATAAACCCGAAAACGGGTTACCCAGAGAATTGCAATAAAAATAAAACATTCCCCAAATTAAATCATCTGGTTAAACATTGTTTACTGAGCACAGAACCGTTTTTGGTAATTACAATATTTATTCCAGCTAAATATGTATTGAAAAGATATTGGGCTGTGGGAAAAAAATATTAATATTAATCAACGGAAAATCCGACTACTCGTGTAGGTACATTAATTTCTGAAGCAAAATAGTAAGCAAGTACTCAAACTATGTGGAATGCCTGAATTTTTATCGTCCAAACATGAAACTTACACTATTTACAGTATTTTTTTGTCTGAAATGCTCACATTACCTCGCGCATAGATAAGCTTCCAGTGCATAATAGTTTGCAATCTGCACACAACTATACAGGGTGGAAACGATAAGTGATATAGAAGCTGGAAACATTGAATTTTCGGATAGATCCAGTTCATTTTGAAACCTATTATTGGTACCGTTGGATAGATCTTGTAAAGCACTTTCAGGAACAGTAACCAGTTTTTCTATATCTTGTATAGTTTAGAAATAATCGAGTGAGATCACTTATCGTTTCCACCCTATAGATGCGTAAAAATGTGTCAGCTAATATGCGGGCTAAGCTAAACTAACTTAGCATAGCTCATGGTCTGCAACCGGCATAAAGTGTCTTCTTCTTCTTCTTCTTTTCAGCCAAATGACGTCCACTGCTGGACAAAGGCCTCCCCCAAGGTTTTCCACAATGAACGGTCCTGAGCTGCCCGCATCCAGGCTCTTCCCGCGACTTTTACCAGATCGTCGGTCCACCTAGTAGGAGGCCTGCCCACGCTACGTCTTCCAGCCCGCGGTCGCCACTCGAGAACTTTCCTGCCCCAACGGCCATCGTAGTAGGGAATTTAGTGCAATGATTTGTATGGAGACCCCTCCACTTTGGTATAGAAGGCTCATTTTTGCAACAGTGGTTCTTTGGGTGCTCCTGAGTGNCTCCACTCTGGCCGGCCGGCTAAGGCAAGCCAGAGGTGAAAGTCCTGCAGATCCTCTCGGTTTCCACTTCGGCAAGCCGAAGACGAGGGTCTTGACCGACTCTCGGGAGCACTCGGATTAACAACTGGCCCCGTGGTGTCGCTACTCACCAACAGCTCGCCACAAAGCTGCCCTGCGGGGCTTATTATTATTATTATTATAAGTATCAGTGTATTATTAAAGAGTTTTAGTACAAAGTATGAGTTCCATACAACGACACGAGACAAGATAATAATTTATTGTCACGTAGAAAATATTCAAAAAGGAAAGTTGTGAAATTCATAAGTGGTCTTAAAGTATATCTATCCTCCTGCTATCGTTGTGTGTTTGAGTTTCATGAAATAATTGCACCATAATATAGGTTTATTATGGTGGCTGAAAATGATAGATTTATTATATTAAAGTATTAGATTTATTTATTTACTTTAAATGCAAGTGAGCTTACAGATAAATCCTAAGCGCTTGTTAGATTTTAAATGTTATGAATTATTTGTAAATTAAGAATTTGGTTAGGTCAAGAGTTAGGTTTAGGTTAGGTCACGACTTAGGTTTCGTACCATAACGTAACCGGCAACTATTAGCATTGTCCTTCTTTATACTGGTCAACAAACTACCGACCTGACCCCGTGGCATGTCACCATCCATTGGCCAGGTGTCAAAATAATAGGCCTGGCGCAGCCACATAGCCGGGTGTTAATACAATATCACAATAATACAGTACAAAAACACAACAAGCATAATAATAGTACCAATAAACAATGTACACTTAACTTTGGTCAGCATCACCGCAAAGATCCATCGAGACTGCCTTTCAACGAGGAATTCCATATATTTATACCCATACTCCTACCTTTCCTCTACTCAACTCTGATTGGTCACTTACGACGACCAATCAGAAAACAGGAAGTTAGATAATATAATTAATATTTAAACGGACCCGGAAGTTGCAATTTCTCATTTTACAATATTTGTTTTTGATAAAAGGATAGTAAGTTGGCTTATTAATATACAGGGTGTTGATTTCAATACCCGCCATATTTAGGGAGTTGATTAAGTAGCTTATTCTGATCACGAATCAGCAAAAAAACTGACTTCAAAATTTTTTAAAATTANATGGAATGACCCATTTATTTATTTTCACCAACTTGTTACGTAACATACAAATAACCGGAAGAAACTATACACAGGCATGGAATATTCTCAAAGAGAGGTTTGGAAATAAAATAATAATAGTTAATTCGATTTTGAAGAGGTTGTTCGCTCAGAAGAAAGTTATTAGTCAGTCGGCAAGCCAAATGAAAACATTACTTGACACTACTGCGGNGCCCTAATACCCATAGTTTTGAAGATATGGGCCTTAAAGTGAAGCGCGGCGGAAGGAATCTTGCCCCCCCTCCCCCTGCTACCACAGGGGGGGCTCCCGATGTCTACCGACGGAAATCCACTCAGGAGCACCCAAAGAACCATTGTTGCAAAAATGAGCCTTCTATACCAAAGTGGAGAGGTTCTTGCACTAAATTCCCTACTATCGTCTCTACGAGCTATGTGCCCCGCCCACTGCCTCTTGATTTTAGCAATTCTGTGAGCTATGTCGGTTACTTTGGTTCTCCTGCGGATCTCCTCATTTCTGATTCGATCACGCAGGGAAACTCCGAGCATAGCCCGCTCCATCGCCTTTTGGGTGACCTTGAGCCTTCTTATGAGGCACATAGGCCATGAGGCATAAAGTGTGAAGGGAGGAAAATAGGGGATTGAACTTTGATCTTCATGCAAACGAAATCTGGGACATCTGAGCATATTATAAATTTCACACTATATTTTTGTGCAATATTCAGTAGCAAAGTTTTAAAGTCGCTCGCCACCACTATTCTATAGCGAACTGAACTAAGTATTACTAAAGTATAGCATGCTCAAAGTTTCAAGAAATTGTGGCGGTCATCATTTTACTGATGAAGGAGTTTGGAACTAAATATTAAAGTACAGAAACTTCCAGCAGATTCTGTTTTGTAATATTTTAAAGGAGCTTACAACAGTACTGAGAATGTAAAATATTTTATCAAAATATTTTAATTGGAGACGTGTAGGTATTACTGAACACGCTGAATTTCTATAAAAAATCCCATTAATGTAAACATGATAAAAACTCTTTGTATTTTTTTCTTGATTTTCAGTAAAAATGTATTCAGCAAAGTTGTTAATATTATGTTACTTGCCCATTAGGTACACAATAGGAAAAAAAAAGTTCCAATTAACTTGTGTTACTTTTGAAACATAACGTTTTACTGCTTTGTTATTCGCCCAAAACAATTAGGATTTCAGCCACGCATATATTTTTTCCAATCGTAAAAATCGGCGTTTATTTGGTTTTTCCACAAAATATGATTCTTATATATTAATAGGAAAATCGGCTCTATCTATTGTTACGTGTGGCCTCAGATCATAGAAGGGAATAGATGTGAAACGGGGGCGTGGCGCGTGTCTCCGCGATATGCCCAGAAACGAATATCGGCCGCGACGCCAGGTTAGTCGCGATTCAGTCGTACTGAGGAAATGTTCTCCGATATTGTTGGATAATGCGTCGTAACGTGCAATAACATAAGTGAAACGAAGAACTACAGGAACAATGAAGTCATTTACCACATGTAAGTATTGCAAATCCATTGGTATTTTGCTTATAAATAAAAAAAACTAAACATTTTTACGAACGAATTCAGTGCCGTGACATTTACTGCGATATCGAAATTAGTGGTGATAAAAATTCAAACACGTTGTACATTGACGATTTAGTTAGCAACCACTTTATGTCATGCGTAACTACTGCGCAATGTATTTTATTTCTTCCGATATCCACTGACGCGTGAAAATACACAGTACGGCCGCATGTGCCGGTCGTAACATAGTGCAGGGCTCGTGTTCTAATACGGTTTCCTATTATCGATAAATAGAAGTAAATTATTATTTTCTATTTTCTAATTTTGAATGAAAAAATCATGAGTTGCTTGCGATTTTTAAGTTTTTACAAAAACAATAACAATAGTAGAAGGGATTAGTAACTGTCAACTATGTAATTACTATAAGAGCTAGTTGAAAGCCTAATATAGGCATTATTTTTGATAAACATAGGCGGTACGAATTTCGCCATAATTAAAAAGTTAATGCGCGATAGTAGTTAATAATAATTACAGTGATCCTGTTATTATTATTAAAGTAAATAATAATATATTACCAATATTGTAAATACTGGTAAAAATCGCAAGTACCTACTTAACCCATGACTTTTCATACAAACTTTGTCAGTCTATAACTTCTATACTCCATCGATAACGACATTGAGCTTTGGTTGGGGTAAATTAATATAAGGTAACTTCATTTAGTCCCAATAATTGATTCTGAGTTTTTCGTCCATACAAAATGGAACTGACTCCTTTATGCAAAAATCGTTAAAGAACATAATAATAACGTATAATAATAAAAAGGTTTTCATACAAGCATTTTTTAAACCAATTTCGAGCCTTGCCCCCAGGATTTAAAGTATCGATATCTTATCGACTCCATTTTATCTTTCTTCTCTCTAATTGCTTTTTTCAAAGTGTGCGTCACGTCACGCGGCCATTGATTGGCCATAAGGCACGCCTTCTGGCCAATCACAGCACTTTTAAGCCGGTTGCACATGTTGTCGTAGACTCTCAGTCGCTTTGTTTTTACACAGTTGAATGTGTGTGTGGGAGCTGTGGTGGGGGAAATGTGGGGACACTGGTTCTCGTTTAGTTACGCGCGACTTCATATCTATTCTCTTTCTATGATCTGAGCGTGTGGCATATTCATTTTGGGAAATATATTTGTTGCTATTTTCATCGACTGTTTTATATATAATAAAAGCCTGTCTGTTCGTTACTTTGAATATAAAATTGAATTGTTAACTCTGTATTTCATTTTATTTAATTTGCTTTATGACGAAGTCTAGTCCGTAATGACGTAGTCATGCACGTAACATTATCGAATTTTAAAAGTTCTACCATTTTAGCTCCTTTTGCATAATCCTTTGGGAACTGAGAATATACATATAACTGAGATAACAGTAATATTGTGAACTGTGTAAATAAAAAAAAGTAATACTTAGTATGTATTAATAAAAATTATATTAATAGAGCAGGAGGTGTAGTGTTAGTTTACGTCAAACGCATTCGATAAAGACTGCGTTAAAACATATATGAAGATTTTAGTTCTTAAAAGTTTCCGCTAGGGGCGCTGTACAATCCGTCATACATTTAATGTCACTTTTTTACGCAGTCGATATCGAATGCGTTTCAAATTCACACTACGCCCCCAGATAATGCTCGTATTCTAAACCGAGACTCAGTGTGCATTTCTATATTTCATACTCAAGACTAGATTACGAAATTTTCTACTTGAGAGCATTACAAAGCAAAAAATAAAAAGAAAAACAAACCTCTTAGAGACCAATTGAGACCATCTATAAATTGGTAAGGCTTTTTAAAAAGGTATAGCTTTTTCCAATATTTGAGTCTAATGATAAACTTAGAGCTATTTTTAGTGAACTTCACCTTGCTCCAGAGTACTATAATATGTTTGCCCATGTAAGGTTATACAATAATAGGTTTAATTATCAGGGGGCGTAGTGTGAGTCTAATGTCGATGTCGACTGCGTAAAAAAGTGACATTAAATCTATGACGGATCGGAAACTTTCAAGATCAAATCTTAATATAATATGTATTTTTTTACGCGCTCGCTAGTATCGACGTTTGATGAAAACTCACACTAAGCCCTCAAGTGTATAAGAATAAAGCCATGAGCTGCGTTGCGGACGCCTCATTGACTGCGCAACACAGGCCACTAAGGAAAAAAACTACATTATTTTCTCGAGAAAGAATATCGATTAAATATCCTGTAAACAATATCACCTACCTGCCTGATCCTTAGGTTCAAAATTTTCGCTCTTCCCGGGTATTTTCCTTTAAAATCCGTCTCCCAACCTTTACACCTCGTCATTGGCAAATGCACAAGCCGTGCGTGCCAGAAAAAAAAAGAATATCGATCTTCTTTTGTTTCTTCTCGATCACTCTCTTAAGCCTAGGCGCAGACCACCAACTTTTAGTTGGGTCGGACTGTTAATCAGTATGGATATGTATGAAAGTGATTTGGTATCGGCCGATTCTTCATACAAATTAGAATCAGGCCCAACTATCGGCCAACTAAAGTGGGTGGTCTGCGCCTAGGCTAATTCTTGTTTTTAGCCAGAAGCTCGAGTATCAATAACATTATATTCCCGACACTACAATGCATAAGATACACGCCACATTAAGGCCCATCGAGTCACTACAAGCTGGCGTTTGACCAGCCGGCAGAATCACATTTCCTTGCCACTCAGGCAGTAGGAAACAGTCATTTAGTTATGTCAGTCCGATGGCTGACCGCTCATTTCCCCTCTAGTTCATTCGTTGTGATCTAGCTCAGAGTTAGAAAATATACGACTACACGTAGGTATCCTGTATAACTAGCTTACACAGTCTTCTTTTTGTGTTGGTTTTTTTGTTTCATATGGCAATCGATAAATTGTGTAACACGTTATTGTAATCAATTGTTACATAGCTATCATCGGCGTAACAAATCAATTCGGTTGCGTTTCAGCTATGGCTTAATTACCTTTGCGTATGTTTCACTTCTACTAGTAGGTAAAACAATTAACCTAATAGAAGCTAGATAAAAGTGCAATCAAGCAAAAACGTTGGTCAAAACCTAGTAATAAACTTCTTTGAGGACTTATCTTTTTCTATGCCAACAAAATAATATCAGAATCGCATAAATTTTCTGTTTTACCCAAACACACCACGGCACAATTTGCCACTGTAAAAGTCGCAATTGAAAATGTTGCCAGCTATGTTATGCCACTAAATACGTACGTCATAGACAAACAACGTACAGCATAGAATAAAAAGACATTCAGAAACAAAACAAGAGCGACAGCCGCCGTCTGTTAACCACTCGAGCTTGGCACTTGGCCAGCTCTGCCGTCAAATTAACAAAACGGACCAATGGAAATGCACATCAAAGAAGTTTTTCGGCCAACAAAAAAGACTATCAATTATCCATTTAAGTCCACGTTTTTTTGGTAGTGGTGATATATTGTGGGGTTTATGACCGCAGTTTGAAACTACACAAAGGGAGCGCGAAGAAAGAAATTAATTAAGATAGGTAGCTAGCTAAGACACTAACAAATCAACTCGTTAGCTCACCATTTAAAAAGGTACTAAGGCCCGGTTTTTTGATTCGTAGTTAAAATAAACAATGGTCAAATTTGACAGATGTGAAATGACAAGTGGTTAAATATCAGAAAAAAATGTTTTTCGAACAATGGTTAGCTTGACTTTTAGTACATATTTTAACTATTTGTTTACATTTTGTTAATATTTAACCATTAGTAGCAAAATTTTACAATTAGTTATTTTAACTAAGAATCAAAAAACTGGGCCTAAGTTCAAGTATGCTACTGAGCATTACTATTAACCTCAACCTTATGAATCTATTACATTAAAATTTTTACATTAAATTATAATAAATTAATCTGTTAATTTAAGAATAAGTCATGTACCAAAGTTGCTACAGAGTACTGCCGTAAACTGAATTAAAATAGAAATATAAGGTAACCTAATTAAATCTTTTGATTACAAAAAGGACAGGAAAGAGTTTCCTCTTTGTAGATTAACCAAACATTTCGTTTCATATTTTACTTTTATATCCTCACCCTTTCCTTTACAAGGATTACCTTCATTTTTCGGCGATAGAAACTTAATTTACAACAGAAACAAGCCTCCTTTAAAGTCTTCCCAAAGAATTTACTCATAATAGGAAGCAGCTTTTGTCTCTAATTCAAAAAGGTTACACACTTTGAGGTAATTAAAGTGAAAATGAACAAGTAATTCAATACGTTAACGACATAATCCTGTGTTTAACACGGATTTCATGGGTCGAACAACACGCTTAATATGTCGCTTAACCTCTTTGCCTGAAAGTCGTTTGTGCTCTCCAAATTATTTTAGCGTTTAAAATAAATTAACTTTTGTTAATTAATTGATCGCATTATGATCATTTTCTGGTTTTGGGTTTCATTTTTTTTTATCCACAACGAGGAAGCTCTTGGCCTGTATCTCACCTGATGGTAAGTGACGATCAGGATTTACAGATCATTTAAAGCATACTCACTAAACAATCTGCTTTTTACGAGAAATGCATAGCTAAAGTGGTGTCAGTCAACCAATTCGACTCATCAACTTACGCCATGTGAATTTTGTATGATGTAATTAAATCTATAAGCTTTGCTGCGAAAGTGGTAGCTGAATAAGCAGGGTCCTAAAATTAAAACCCTAGTATTTTTAGGTCACTGTTCGCGTGTTCTTTAATTTTAACAAACTTTGAAACCTCATACAAAATCAAAATAGTCAACCCTCAACAATGCTCTACGAGTAAGTCAACTGTTTGCATCACAGTCAAATGTCTTATTTGTATATTCACTCGGCCAGTTCATTATGGAATATGATATGTTTCGTTTCGAAAAAGGGGAATCCAATTTTCCGGGTACATCCCATTTCCCCCTTTTCGTTCGTTACCGGCTGCACTCTCAAGGCACTTGTTCGGGCATATTGGGGCATAAAGGCGGGTTCATAAGCAAGCTGTACCTCTAGTAGGAAAAACTTTCGAGTTCGTTTCGTTGCGTATTCAAAGTGTCATCGAAAAATTTTGTATGAAAAATTAAACAGCGCCCCCTAGGGCGGCTATAATATAGGGGGCGCTGTTTAATTTTTCATACAAAATTTTTCGATGACACTTTGAATACGCAACGAAACGAACTCGAAAGTTTTTCCTACTAGAGGTACTGTATTATCATAACTGGTTAGGTAAAATAATACTGCGTACTTTACTATAATTTTTGCAGCGGTGTTTGTGCTTTGAAGGTTCAGCGTTATATGGTGGGTCCGGTACTTAAATTTTATATGGATTGTAGGTAATTTCTGTGGAAAAGTAGTGGTCACATTTTGATTTGAATATGTTGAATCGGCGAGTAGTTTAAAGTAAGTAAGAGAAAAGATTTTTCCATAATAATAATTAGAAGAAAAATTCAGCCTTATGTACTGTCATCAGGATGAAACAAATAGCTTTAGTTACTGGCAGAAAAATAAGTTGTTATGCCATACACCTCCTGAAACAATACTTTTATTTATTTTTTACTTATTCTTGTCGAGACACTATTGTTATTTCAAACTGTCTTTATAGTAATAGCAATAGCACCTTAGATATGTTGGTCTAGCATTTTTTCACAGGAGATGCGATGTAAAAATTGTTATAATTAATTTGTGTAGTAGTAATTAATTAATACACCACATCAATTGAAAGTACGTTTTTATTACGTATCACAATCTTTTGCAAATCATAGACACCGGGAGGCTGTCATCGACAACAAACTGTCACAGATAATAATGCATACTATAAAGGTAGCAGTGCACTTAGTAACATAACTATATAGCACTCTTCCCCACTTACCGGAGAAAAAATAATAATAAGAGGAAACTCTAACAAAACAACAATAACTTCTTACTTAAAGAAAAAAAAAATATAAGTTACAAGTCTTGACTACAATGCAGAAGTTGGTTGGCATGTCGTTTCCAGTGCAAGCCATCTACCTCTACCACATATGTTACCCCTGGAACTATAATTTCAAGGACTTTTCCTAATGACCAATTTTTTTTTAGATTTTCTCATGTCTCTCACCATTGCACGTGTTAGATTTTTAAGGTATTAGTTATTTGTAAATTAGGAAATATTAATGTATTAAAGCAGATTCTTTAATTAATAAAGTTACCACAAAAAGAAGAATAATAGTAAGCAAAATCTAGCATAAATACTTTATGCTATATTCCTATCATATCGTATTATACCATGGAAATATATAGGACTATATTACTGTAATTNCATCGGTCCCATCATCAACTACAATACAATACAAGACATTACAATTGCTTTAATCAAAATATAAATTTAAGCAAAAGAGAACAGTGATATCAAATTCTGGTATGTTTTAATTTTCAGAAATAAAATTATGTATACTCTTATATTATAATTATATAGAATCAATATCTATAATAAGTAATTATAATGTCTCGAATCATTATTATCAAAAATAGACATTTAAATAAAAGAACACAGTGTAATCAAATTCTGATATTCATAACTTTTCACACAAAATAAAATTGAATGTACTATAAGAAACGGATACTTATATTATTATTATATAGAATCATAATTATTATCCATAATAAATAATTCTATTGCCCCGAATCATTAATATAATCCTCATTTGTCCAATTACCTGGCCATAGCCTTAATTTATCTTTAGACACAGTTATACTTCTAAGATTGCCTCCGCCTCTAAGAACATACCTATCATGTGGAAGTACATTAGTTATTTCGTACGGACCTTTGAATTGAGAACTCAGTTTATCGTGACGCCTATGGTCTTGGTTTACATAAACAATATTGCCTACTTCATACGACTTATTATCCCGTCTTACGATATCAAATCTATTTTTAAATTTGTTTGATTCTAGTAGTAGTCGTTGAAAAGCTAATTGTCGATCTGCCCTTAAATCAATGTTTGGTTCTGGTATATTTATTTCATTTAACCGACTTTGTACACTTGGTATATTAGCATTACAACCGATAAGCAAATGGATTGGTGAGAACCCTGTCGATTTCTGAGTAATCGTATTAATTGACTGTTGCACCTTATACAATCCGCTTGGCCAGTCTGACGAACCATTACAAGTGGTATTTAACATATTAACGACTGTAGCTACGTAACGTTCTACTTGACCATTCCCTCTTGGTGTCCCTGTGGCAATCATGTGATGCTCGATTTGTAAGTCCCTAAATAGAGATATTATATGTCGTGAACTGAAGTTAGTACCCCTGTCAGTGATTATCTTTCTAGGGGTACCAAATAAGGTAATAGTGTCCCGGATTAGGGGCACCAACTCTTGAGCCGTTAGACTTTTCAAAGGTTTTAGTAGAGTAAATTTAGTAAAACCGTCTATTAAAAGTAAAATATATTTATATCCTTCAGACGTTTGAGGAAAAGGGCCGGTGCAATCTAGATGGATTGTATGGAAAGGTACTGGGGTTTTTTCTATAGGGTGTAGAAAACCCTGTTTCGGACCTGAATGACCCTTTCTTTCTACACAAATCAAACAGTGTTTTAAATATTTCCGAACAAAAGCGGCCATGTGAGGAAACCAAAAGTGTTCTCGGAGTTTTAAAAGAGTTTTATCGAATCCTGTGTGACAGTTTTCGTCGTGAAAGAGTTGCAACAACTCAAATCTACAGCCTTTGGGAACGTAAAGCTTGGGGTCACCAGGTTGTATATAAAAAAATAACAAGTTATTGTGCAAGGTATATCGAGTATCGTCTAAATCGCCAGAAATAACTTGGGTTATTAAATGTTGAGATTCTGGATCATTTTGTTGAGCAATTTCCAACCATGATTGGGGCTCATTTATTAAATTAACCACTTTATGAGGGGTTTTATATGAAGGATTTATATTGGTTGAAGTGGAAGTGGGGGCTGGAAATTCGGATTCATTGTTAAAACTATCTGAAACCGATTCGTCGACGGGATTTCGACTAAGAAAGTCAACATGTCCAATGTATTTACCTTTCTTATATACAATTTCAAAATCAAAGTCTTGCATAAATGCCCACCAACGAGCAACACGTGGGGACAGATCTTTTTTACTCACAGTGGATTTGATAGAATTGCAGTCTGTGAAAATTTTAAATTTGATCCCCAAAAGGTACACTCTAAAATGTCTCAGGGCATTATAAATTGCCAACGTCTCTAAGTCATAGGAACAATATTTAGATTCTACAGGAGTAGTTCTTTTGCTGTAGTAGGCAACAACCTTCTTACTACCATCAACTATCTGTATTAACATGGCGCCATAGCCCAAAGAACTGGCATCTGTGTAGAGTTCTGTAGGCAACTGATGGTCGAAAACTGTCAACAACGGTTTGCTCGATAAGTGTTTTATAACATAATTTCTAGCTACTTCCTGCTCAATACCCCATTCCCATTTTTGGTTGTTCTTTGTTAACCTACTAATACATGCTGTTCTAGAAGAAAAGCCAGGGATAAATTTTCGAAAGTAACTCGCGAGACCCATAAATTGCCGGACTTGTTTGACATTACATGGAGCGGGAGAATTGACTAATGCAGCTACCTTAGTTTCACTTGGCCTCACACCTTCTGGTGATATGTGTCTACCCAAATACTCAATGTCGTTTACGAAAAATTTACTCTTTTTTAAGTTAATGGCAAAACCGGCAGAACATAGTGCCTGAACTGTTTTCTCTAGATAATCTAACCCTTCATTTACCGTTGAAAACGGTATTAGTATATCGTCGATATATACCAAAACAAATTTCAAGTGTTGTACTGCTTTAGCAATGGCTCTTTGAAAAACTGCTGGTCCATTACAAATACCGAAGGGCATTTTTAGAAATTCATAATGCCCGTTTGGGGTTACAAAAGCGGTATATTTTATTGAGTCTGATGAAACCGGAATCTGGTAAAATCCATTTTTCATGTCTAAGGATATAAAGAACCTTGCTTTACCGAGCCTATCGATTTGATCTTCAATGAGAGGAAGCGGATATCGATCTTTGTCTAGAATGTTGTTTAACGATCTGAAATCCACGCACATTCTATCGCTTCCATCTTTTTTTTTAACTAAAATAACAGGACTCGCAAAAGGCGAGTTACTTTCACGAATAATTCCTTTGTGTAATAGTTCTTGTATAATTGTGTCTACTTTTTCCTTTTCAATCTGAGCCAATCGATAGGGTCGGTAAGTAATGATCTTATTTTGTTTTAAACGCAAAACCAATTCTCCGGTCTGTACATTGCCTACCTCGTTAAGGACTGAAGGATATTTATTGAAAATATCTTTTATTCTATCTTGTACTTCCAATGGCAAGTGTTTTGTTTTTAAATTTAATTCACTTAATTCAGACGACGAAGACACCAAATTAACTTCTGAAGATACATTACACGATTTTCTGAGTAGCCGACAACCGGATGAATCAGTAACAATTTCTATATCTGGATAGTTAACAGCATTTCTGCCGATGAGAAGATCATAACGGAATGCATTGTCTCTAACTACATTAATGTCAAGCTCTAAACTTATACCATCAAATTGAACTATTGCAGTAATTAAGGCAAACACATGTGTTTTGTTCTGTCCTAAGCCATTCACATACGTGGATACTGGTAAAAGATGACATCCCAATTTTTTTGCAACCGATTCTTTTATTAAACTGCAACTTGCTCCTGTGTCTATTAAACAACTAATCATCACCCCATTAATACATACTTGGGTGAGATTTAGTTCTGTCTGTCTAAAAAATTTACTTCTTTTGTAGGGACTGAAACCAACTGAGATGTTTCATTCCTCTGTTTTTGGTAGCAAAAGGTTTCTGTATGACCAATCTTGTTACAATACCCACAGCTTTTTGTTTGGGGTCTATATTGTTTAAAACTCTGTGCAGTTTCATTAGTCATTTGATAATGACGTTGAGAAGGTACATTTTTAAAGCACTGAGTATGTACATGCCCAATTTTGTTGCAAAGATAACATTTCTTATCAGTATTGAACCTAGTACGTTTTACCCCACTTGGCCCTGAAGCATTGGTTCCATCCTTGTCATTATTTTCCAAGGGTCGCTTTTTGGACTTCGTATAAGTAGACAGTAATGTAATTAGAGCAGAAGTTGTCTCAACACCACTATTTAGGGCTGCCATCCTTACACCAGTATCATTAATACCTCCACAAATCAATTCTATTAACTGAGAATTTGTAAAAGAAATCTTTGTGTTACGAAGTAGTCTAATTTTTTCTCTAACATATTCACCATACGAGTCAGATCCATCAGACGTGTACAATACGGCCTTAGTAAGCCTTTCAGAAAGGTTTTTCTTTTCTGGATAAGCGCTAACTATGTCCGAACGAAAATTTTCCCAAGACCTTCCCTCTAACGGTTCCCAGGACTCAAACCAAGATATAGCAGAACCCCTCAGGGCTTTACCTGCCTTCGCTGCGGTTCTGATGCTGCTCCACCTGAGGTCCTTCGCGAGGGCTTCTATGTTGTCACACCAGGTGGCTGCTCCGCAGTCATTCTTGTCAGGGTCGAACACTGGCAGAGCGATGTCATCGTCGTTCGAGTGTGGTCTGGATACAGCGTCCCGGATCGCCGTGAGAAGACTTGTAGCTTCAGCATCCATCCTGAAAATATTCGAGTAAAAATGTTAATGATGGTGAATCGAGAGTTATCCCACTTCTGATGTTAGATTTTTAAGGTATTAGTTATTTGTAAATTAGGAAATATTAATGTATTAAAGCAGATTCTTTAATTAATAAAGTTACCACAAAAAGAAGAATAATAGTAAGCAAAATCTAGCATAAATACTTTATGCTATATTCCTATCATATCGTATTATACCATGGAAATATATAGGACTATATTACTGTAATTTAAGAAGTTCCAAATTAAAAATCCAATTTCAAATTCAAACAGTTTATTCAGTATAAAGCCCTTTTCCAGAGCACTTATACACGTCCCAAATATAGCTTGCCCTACCACCACTTCGGGACAACAAGGGCTGGTGCTGAGAAGAAGTGGCGGAAGAAACTCAGTCACCTTTGTCAGCCTCTTTTCCAACCAGTAACAACAATTTATAACTTACATAAAAATGAGTAATCTAGCAGTAATTACGTCTTATTTATTATTAACATTTTGAGGGTATTTTGTATAACCAGTATTTATAATCAAACACACAGAACACAAGTTCTAAGTTAGGTTACGTTAAGAGTTAGGTTTAGGTTTAAGACCTAGGTTTTGTACCATAACATAACCGGCAAATATAAGCATAGTCCTTCTTTATACTGGTCATCAAACTACCGACCCGACCCAGTGGCATGTCACCATCAATTGGCCAGGTGTCAAAATAATAGGCCTGGCGCAGCCACATAGTCAGGTGTTAATACAATATCACAATAACACAATACAATACAATAACACAACAAGCATAATAATAGTATCAATAAACAATGTATACTTAACTTTGGTCAGCAACACCTCAAAGATCCATCGAGACTGCCTTTCAACGAGGAATTCCATATATTTATACCCATACTCCTACCTTTCCTCTACTCAACTCTGATTGGTCACTTAAGACGACCAATCAGAAAACAGGAAGTTAGATAATATAATTAATATTTAAATGGACCCGGAAGTTGGAATTTCTCATTTTACAATATTTGTTTTTAATCAAAGGATTTAAGTAATAATTATTATTATCCAAAAGCTGCAAATCTTACAATAAATTAAACAGGAAGTTCGAATTATAACTAATAATATTAAAACGGACCCGGAAGTTAGAACTTCTCATTTTACAATATTTATTTTTTGATTGAATATTAGCCAGTTGTCTTATTAATTTAACAATTTAATTATATTTAAAAAACATTAATAACCACTATTCGGAAGCCGGAAATCTTACAATAAATCCTTATTTGCAAACGGAAGTCTTAATTTTATCTGGCAGTTAATATGGCGGCTGTTTGATACTTGGTGTGTGTGTGATGTTATAGAAAGTTAATTTATAGTGTAGTTACTAATATTAATTATAGGTCACATGAAATATTAATATCAATCAGGTATGTACATAATATAATTAATCTAACACACGCGTGGGTTTGAATTAGGGCTTCCAATCCCGCAATACCGAGATCTCGGTATTCCGGGATCTCGCATCATTTTTTAGTCCCGCGTGCTGCGGGATTACGGGTGCGGGATCCCGCGGGATTTGCGGGACTGTAAAGAAACATGCGCACAACCATTCGCGACCGTGATGTATGTATGTATGTATGGATGTATGTATGTATGTATGTATGTATGTATGTATGCACTTTTGATGTACCTTCAAAATCCGTGTAATTAATGTGCGTCAAATGACGATGAAACATTCTGTCTTCCATCGAAAAATTTACTTCGTAAACAAATTAAAGAATTCGTCATGAGAATGAAGTTCGGCGTTTTAAATTCACCTGAGACGAAGAGCAATGACGAGGAAGGTCTTCTTCAAGGGACAAACAACTGCGAAGTTTCGCCATCTGATCCTGATCTTACTTTACAAGAGGAGTTGGAGTTAACTACATATATCATCAGCATGTAACGTAATTTGCCCGTCACTATCTCGAGCTAACAGTCTCGAATCGGGGAGGGGGGAGGGTTAATGGGGAAATAATCTCACATATTATAATTATTTAAAAGGAATACTACCGACTAGTGTGGAAGCCGAAAGAGCCTTCTCTGCTGCTGGCTATATTGCCTCTACAATACGCTGCAGTTTGGCAGACGACACCCCTTCTGACCTACCGCACTACCAAACCACACTACCAGTAGTGTCGTGGGGAATATTTTTTCCCTTCTGCACTACCAAGTCAGTAGTGTCGTGGGTAACATACATCTTCATTCCCATCGACACTACTACCATAACACTTTAGACATGCTAAGTTTTCTTCGCAAACATTTCCAATTGAATGATAAAAAAATATGAAAGAAACTAAATAATTCTTATCATTCAGCTGAAACTGTTTTTTTCTATTGTATTTGATTGTATTTTTATATTTAATCTCAAATAGAAATGTAATTTGATTGATCTCATTTAACGTTTATTTAAGTGAAATCACGTTGATTTAATTTGATTAATGTATTGTTTTATTTGCCTCACAATATTTTTCATAATTATATGCGGGATCCCGCCAATACCGGGATCCCGCGGGATTTGAATTCCAACTCCCGCCAATACCGGGATCGAGCATGGGGTGCGGGATTGGAAGCCCTAGTTTGAATCCCATCCTCGTCGCCAAATGTTATAATTAATTTGTGTAGTAGCAATTAATTAATACACCACATCAATTGAAAGTACGTTTTTATTACGTATCACAATCTTTTACAAATCATAGACACCGGGAGGCTGTCATCGACAACAAACTGTCACAGATAATAATGCATACTATAAAGGTAGCAGTGCACTTAGTAACATAACTATATAGCAAAAATAGTTGTCCATAAAAATTTTCTTGCGTAAATTATGCTACTTTTGAACGTATATCTGAGTCAAATTGTCAAGTTTAACGAATTTCCAAAAGCTATACTATGTGAACAATCCCTAATATCGGAGGTATGAAGTCGCAACGTAAGTAATTCCGCATCCCAATTTCAGGCGAGGGGAAAGCATTTCCGCGGTTGTTATTGTTTTCGAGAGGCGAACTTGGACAGTCGCGTTGTAATATTTCGTATTGGCGAACTGTATGCTTCTTGTAGCCAAAGTTATTAATAACAAGATAAACAAGTTTTATAACAATGATTTGTTTATTTCGAATCGTACAGTCAATATCTCTTAAAGGTTATTTTTGCGCTTATGTCGATTTCGGCGATTTTAAAACTGAACAATCACGGTCAGGGCCCCATTGATGAACTGACGTACATTTAAAAACTAAGGCTGAGTTGCACCACCTAACTTTAACAGTAACTAAAACGTTAACTGGTGTTTTTTGTAGGAGTTTGACAGTTTTAGACGTTTGTCAAAGTTAAAGTAAAATGGTGCAACCCAGCCTAACAGTGTAAAATTAATTTCAACTTATTAAAACTTCCTTAATCACTAACACAGCTGTGTGATTTTACTGTTTTAATTTGCATGTTACTGTTAAAATGGATGTGTGTCAGTGTAACTCATCAGTTTATGACCATGTATGTCCAGATTTCTGAAATACTGAGGCTTTGTATTATTAAAAATGTGTTTTCGTCGTTCTATCATCATCAATATTCTCTCTATCTCTATCAATATAATGTTACCAGAGGCAACTGTTTGGCCCATAGTCACCACACTACTGGTCAGACAGAATTGAAGTTGTCTAGCTAAGAGTAGGCGCACACCGTTGATTTTTAGTTGGCCGATAGTTTAGTCGGGCAGTTGATCAGTATGGGCATGTATGGGAGTGCGCACACTACGCCGATTTGATTTGGCCGATTCTTCATACAATTTAAAATCGGGCACAACTACCGGCCAACTAAAAAGCAACGGTGTGCGCTTACTCTAAGACATTTGGAAATAAGAATTGACAGATAGTCAATCCCTTTCCAAGCACACGTCTTTCCCTTGCTTTTCAATTTACTTATTTCTTTTACGCCTACTACATAGTTATTTGTAGTTTTACGGAGAACTTTTCAAATTCCAAGAAAGAAAAACATTAAAATGTTGTAATAACCCAACCCCTTACCTTAGAAGACGGATAGACAAGAACAAAGTTGTGTAACGAATCTGTCCCGAACTTCAGTTTACATAACGTTAAGCAAGTTGTCCCAGCGAAATTATTAAATAAATAACGCAATAAAACAGGCTAACAATATCATGTGGCATTATATTACAAGCGTTGCTTCGAGGGTGGTGTTTAACCCGTGTCAAAACTTTTTCAATTATGTTGGGAGATAACATATACACAGCAAACATATTTATTAGACTCGCGCTGCTGGCAGAAGTTTTCAGGGACTTGTCGAGAACTCCTGATGAGACGTAACGCGGTATCCTGTAATAAGTATTGACATGCTTATCCGTATTTGTTTGGGAATGAGCTGCGGAATTCATTTGGGCTTGGTTTTTGTTTTTGCAGTTACAAGGTCTACTGCATAGGCTTTGCATGTCATTGTTTTTTAGTATTTGGCCACCTCTAGTATCCTTTGCACAAATTCTATTCCCATTTTAACAGGGCTAAATTATTATAAAACCATCATCATAGGTGCAGGTCCCACTTCATACTTCACAATCAGAACCATTTATACAGACTAAAAGAAAAACAGTATTATTCCACATTGACAAAGGCACATTTTCTGTAACAGGTTGAACGCTAAAGCTGCTTCAAAAGCTAGTTAATTGATTAAACGTATCATTAACCACAGCTCATAAATGAATTAAGTATTAGGTACTTTACTTATAAATAAACCTGAGAATTTTGAGTTATGCGTGACAGAGCTTAACCAATTACGCCAAGGAATCTCCAATTTCCATCGCGTCAAATTACACGCATATTAAGCATATTCGATATTTTTAACGCGCGCGCGTTCAACGTATCAAGTTGCGTGGAATCCAATCTTAAGGAGTCAAATGAACGTGGGTTGACAGGCCCAAACGTCAAGGGGCCTGTTATACTGACACCAGAATTTGTTACCCGATGTTAGATCCTCCTCAAAGTTCGGAAGAGAGTTTAGTTTCGCCAAATAAACTTTAATAGGCAATAAGACGGAATAAAATGTCCTTGCGTAAGCTACTCTTAGTATAGGATCGTGGGGACTTGAGATATGTATTGAAATCTTTGAAGCTTAAGGCTTTCGATCGAGTTGGTCTCTTAGAGACTTGAGTGTGTACTGTAGCTTGAAAAATCCAATCTTTCTCTTAAGAAGTGGTTTTAGACCAAACTTAAGAATTACATAATATCATGCCAAGACGGGGCCTTGAAATAATCTCACCACACCCCTGAGCAGTTTGACAATAATTATGGTTCAGTACAAATATTATTGGGAAACTAACATTATGATTATGGAATTATGAATCTAGTGTTATAATACTTCTAGGTGCCGTCTTGTCTTATCAAATATACAGTGTGTCCGGGCTTGTAGTGATCAAACTTTAATGGCGTAATCTATGGACAATTTTATCGATGAAAATACTTCAAATTTGGCGCTTAACCCATTTGTCGCAAAATTACGAGGATTTAAGTTTTTAATTTTTAGTTTTCACCTCTTGCTTCAAAAACAAGTGAAAACGTGGGTAACTTAACATTAATAAGCAAAAATTTTATATCATGCGATAGCCAATAAAATTATCTATCAGTAGAAGTAGAAAACCGATACAAGTATCATACATTTTAAGGGTGTAAGAATGGATTTAATTACAAATAAACAAGCTTTTTTTCACATCTTTTTCAGTTATTTCCCAACACAAGAAAAACCATGTCGTTAAGGTATGTTTTATTTGCATTTTATTATTAGTATTTGAGCTATTCTACAAAACGAATATAAATTTATTAGTCTACGTCTATTAATTTCGACGTAATTGTTGAACAAAGATACCCCTTCCCAGCGGTTTCCATAGCGCACGCGACATACAAAAATGCACTGCCTGAAAGAACCACACAACCTATTCCGATTACTATGGAAACCGCTGGGAATGGGTATCTCTGTTCAACAATTACGTCGAAACTAATAGACGTAGACTAATAAATTTACATTCGTTTTGTAGAATGGCTCAAATACTAATAATAAAATGCAAATAAAACATACCTTAAAGACCTGGTTTTTCTTGTGTTGGGAAATAACTGAAAAAGGTGTGAAAAAAATCATGTTTATTTCTAATTAAATCCATTCTTACTCCCTTAAAATGCATGAAACTTGTGTCTGTTTTCTACTTCTACTAAAAGATAATTTTATTGGCTATCGCATGATATAAAATATTTGCTTATTAATGTTAAGTTACCCACGCTATCACTTGTTTTTGAAGGAAGAGGTGAAAACTTAAAATTAAAAACTTAAATCCTTGTAAATATGCGAGAAATGGGTCAAGCCCCAAATTTAAAGTATTTTCACCGATAAAATTGTCCATAGATTACGACCTTAAAGTTTGATCACTACATGCCCGGACACACTGTATTTATATTGTTCCGAATTTTAAGATAAATATACTTTTCAGTTTCACTCTTGTTGGCAGACCAAATACAAAGTTCCTTTACCTATCCATTATTACGTTTAAGACTTAATTTCACAAGATAGCTAAAAAAACGCAATTACACAGCGGAAAAACCTTTTTACATTCCAAAACGATTCGAGAGGCTTGTTTATAAAATTGTACCCTTTAATTTTTATTAGATCCAAAAGCTGGCTGAAATTTAATTACCCTAATGAGTCCGTAAATGGCCGCCCTTGGGGAGGTCCGGCTAGGGTTGCCTATATTGAATTTTCTTCGACGAAGTATACTTATTATTTTTCGAACATAGCTATAAAAATAAAAGATACACTTTACAACCTATATTTCGCTTGAGAACTGCAAAAATAGTTTTGCACTTCTCGTATTTTTATCTAAATGTAAAAGTATAATGCATTTCACATTAAAAGTTTAATGCATTGTGTTATTTTATATTATTTTTTAATTGTTGAAAGCATAGTATGTTATCGTACTGTTATGTATATTTCTTCCAACAGTTATAGTATGCAGTCTCGAAATATGTTAAAATACTATACATTAGTACTTACATTATAGCACGGTTGGCAACCCTAAGTCTGGCGTTTACGACTGGTGTTCCATCGGCACTTCAATGAGTTTGGTTTCAGCATTATTTTTATAGCTAATTAAAAATATGACCTTTTGAATTACGATAAATTTTTACGATTGGTTTTGCTGATTAATATTTGTATTTTCCTGTGATTCTACAAGGGTCAATTTTGAAATTTTAAACATTAAAAGAATTGATTGATTGATTGAAGTTTTAAATATTATGTTAAGTCTAAACGTAGGTACTGACTGGCGTAATGTTATGTTCGCAGCGAGCATGATACGTTAAGCCATTAGCTAAAAACCGTGTAACCGCGACTCGATGCTCGCTAGTTGTAGTCGTTTACAGCACGTGTGCTCGCTTTGTAGCATTACATTAATATGCCTCGTAACGCCAGTCAGTACCTACCTTAAGATAGAGTTAGTTAGTCGATCCGCTTGTTCTGTAGATCCTGACAAAAAAAATGTGTGCTTCGGAGGATAAGCTGTGCTTAAGGTTCATTTAGCATTATCAAACGTCTAGAACCGCCTCTGTGGTCTAGTCGTAAGCCCACCTGCTTCAGACGCAGTGGTTCCGGGTTCGATTCCCAGTGGGGGTAGATTTTTCTGTTCGGTTTGGTTGATGGTAGGGCTCGTGTTCTATGTTCTCCTGGCTAGCAACCACCGTCTTACCTAAGTCTGTCGCCATAACAACAATGTTAACAGCATTGTTGTGTTCCGGCAATTAGAGGTATTATAGCCAGTTCCTCTGTGGTTGAGGATTCTGAGTGAAGCTCGCTTCCACCTTCGGCCTGATCATCACTTACCATCAGAGATACAAGGCAAGAGCTTCCTCGTTTAAAATAGTAAGACACGGGTCTTAACACGACGTTTATTAAAAAGTTACATTATGTACTCACGGCTTGACGTTTCGGCTGCGATGCTGCAGCCGTGGTCACAAGCAGAAGCTTCCTCGTTGTAGATAAGATTGAGAGATTAGATCTTTAGACTTTAGAGTCTGACAATTCTTGCATTGTGAACTTAGTTGTTGCCGCACGATATAAAAATATGCTAAAATAGTTAGGTAAACCTAAGAGTAGCTAAATACATTGTCAACATACTCCAACAATGCAACAACAAAATTAATAACGTTTCTATTTCTACAAACTCGCAAACGTTTTAGCTCCCCAGAGCATTTCAGATGCAGCCATTCATCATAACAGTACACGTTGTAGAACAAAACAAAACAAAACGCGTCAGTTCCCAGGAGAGCTATTCTGGCGTCCAGACGGGGTGGTATTCTTAGATAATTAACTCTTTATGGCTGGGGACAGATGTTAGCAGCGGCGCCATAACGTATTTATGGACGACAACTGCGAGATGAATTCCTGATTTCGATGGTGGTTCTGTAAGTTTCGAAACGTGATCGTGCTATGAAAATAAATTTAGATTGGATTTTTGTGGCTGCAAATAAATTCGGAACGCGGTGTCGTTTTGGTTGCGCTCAGACTAGTCAATCCAGCATGTCATTTAAATGCCTACATAGATGTAGAGAGACAAATCCCATTAGGTATTCATAAAATCGTAGTAAATGTGTAACACGTTTTAATTGATACCCCGCATGACAAAATACTCGTAATTTCCATTGTTATTAAATTCCTTCAGCGCGTATAGGTATTTGTAGTATATTATGTATGTGAAAGCTTATTTAGGACACATAATAGACTAATTTATAGGCTTTGTTATTTCATTTGTTTCAATGCGAAGCAGAAATAGACGCAAATTATTATTTGATATTGAGATAATTTAGTACACCTAACATTTAAAGAACTGTATTTACAATCGTTCGTTCGTTCTTTAGTTTCAGCCGAAACACGTCCACTGCTGGACAAAGGCTTCCCTCAAGGATTTCCACAAAGACCGGTCCTGCGCCGCTCGCATCCAGGCACCTCCCGCAACCCTCACCAGATCGTCGGTCCACCTTGTGAGAGGCCTGCCCACGCTAAGTCTCCGGCTCGTGGTCGCCACTCAAGAACTTTCCTGCCCCAGCGGCCATCAGCTCTACGAGCTATGTGCCCCGCCCACTGCCACTTGATTTTAGCGATTCTGCGGGCTATGTCAGTCACCTGGTTCTCCTACGGATTTCCTAATTTCTGATTCGATCATGCAGGGAAACTCCGAGCATTTACAATAGTATCGAAGTAATTTAAAGACGCAAAAATTCAAAAAATGATCACAAGGCCACCTGTTTGAAGACAGCTTTGATATTGTCATAGAATTATTTGAGAAACGAAAACATAATGCTTTTATAAGTTAAGGTAAACAATTTGTTCACAAATATTGAAGTTCGTCCCTCCTAACGCGTAGTTCTTTGTTACTTTTACTAAGAGAAATAAAGCCGGGGAATGGCCCATTCGAATGTAAAAGAAATCTGAGAGCCGCTATTAAGTTGGGCTCCGAAATGTCATTAGTAAGTTTACCGTTTCTCTTAAACTTTAGTTTTACCCTTTTATACTAAAGCGCAAGTAAGTGGGTAGGGGCGATTGGGAATGGCCCGACCCGGGGAATTTTTATATTGATTGCCTCCGAATGCGTCAAATAGTTGAGAGGATTTCTGGAATACTGTGTCGTCGAAGTACCGAAATACCTTTCGGTAACTACAAAAGGCAGGCACTTATTCAATAATAAACGTAGATTGTAGCAAACATTTTTTCAAATTCTTTTCGGTCGGTTCTTGCATTCTCGTTTATAAATGTAAACAGGAAATCGTTACATTAAAATGTTTAATGAAACATAATATTTTGAGATATCTTTAGGTCTTAACATTGTGCTAAACATGTCTTAAAGAATAATTCTAAAATAACAAGCATTGATTTTCCAAATCACACTGAAATATCGCCAGTAGTTTATGCTTAATTTCATTTCTTTACTTTTTAATCACCCGCTATGTAAATACAAACAACGGCATATTATGCGTATTAAGTAGCATTTTGCATTTATGCCTTGTCTATGCTTTCGACAGGACTAAGTTTACAGTAGTTTATGCTAAAACCCATACCGAGCCACGGTCAGCGTACCGTTTTTGACAAGGGCCGGCGCCACTTCTCCCATAAAGACGAATAGTTGCCGACCCTCAAAACTGTCGGGTGTTGTTCCCACCCTGTATAGCCAAAGTCCATTATCCGTGCGAGACAAGATTTGCAATATTTATCAGCTCGGCTACGCCACATCGGCGCTAATTACTTTTCCTAATGGCCGCTTTTTGGACCGGCATAAATTGAATTCCGACGCAGGGACACGTTACATGGGTAACAAACTGTTTATTTATTTACAAATGCCATGCCCGTCACAGGTGAGTTGAAACGAGTTCTTTGACTACCTAGCTATGTTTGGTTATTAGGTGAGGTGTATTTTTGACCGGCTTCCAAAAAGGAGTTTCTCAATTCATCTGTACCTATAATTTGTATGTACGAGTATGCTTCCGTAGAACTACGTCATTTGCGTTTCATTGTTTTTCTTACGAGTGTACGTACGTGTATTTATCTAAGTCCAGATTTATTTCAATTAAATCAATCATAGACAATAGAATTTGGTCCTCAATGCGTGATGTGGTCTCCTTCGTCCTATTAAGTCTGAAGCCATAAGCCCCGGATTATAAAACAACGCCCAATTATCAATCTATGCGAACTCATTCATGCCAGATTGGACTAATAACTAACCACAACTATTGAAAATCCAATCTAGTTTTCAGTCATTTCATTACACGAAGCTCAAAACTTAATTCAATTACACGCATAGATTGTGGCTTTCGGTTGAATTTCAATATTTCGACCAATCAGAGGACAGAATCTATGTCTGAGATTGGATCTAGCTTTGATTGTCATTTCATAACGGGTCTTACTGGTGGCCCAATTCCAGAGTCTCATCAACACACTGTCTCGTGTATCGTGTATCCTTCAAATCCGCAATATTGAGGACATTGTGTAAGTACAATACACAGTTGACCTTAACAGAGTCAATAGATCGGTGTCACCGTGTGCATTGTGTAGCCGATAGTCTCAAAGGTATCGTCGGATGTAGCAAATGAATCTGTTGTATTCAGTACTTGTATTGAATTAAACTATTGAATTAAAATTATTTAGGGAAGGCTTACCTGTACCCAAAATAGTCATATTGTCGCCATACTATGTGACATGAATTAAGTTTCTATCTAAATATTATTATTAAGGCAGTTATGTAATTCTTAGATTTATTTATTTAGAGGGATAAAATAACTATCTAAAATAGACAAAACATTTCAAACAAATTGGAATAGTATAAGAAAATAAGATCCAATCCAGAAAAGCTTATAGCAATAAGTTGCTTATTTTAAAAATTAAATCATTCTCACTATCGGAATGCACCATAGTAATAAGTACTATGGGAGATATCCCGAAACTTCTTTGTAAACATAACTTATTTGTAGCCAACATTGTTTACTTCGGGAACGGGGGTGTAACGAAAATAAAACCGCTATTCCAAGGAATTTGGGAAAAATACTCAAAGGCAGAGTTTAACAAAATATGCAAGCTTGGGACAACTTCAAAAAGTTAAACAGTGGCTCAGAGGAAAACACAAGAAAAACAATACGAATGCAAACCGAAACTTTCCTAGCTTTGGGATTGTTTATCATACTATAATTTAGAAATAGGATTAGGTAATTTAAGCCTAAGTAAAGATAGCTAAGTCCTTGTGTTTTCACCAGATTTATGAGGAAGGTTTACTTAGATACAGGGTGAATTTGCAATCAGTGTCCTTAGCGTTTGGAAACTCATTACAAAATCACTCTGTATAGACACAATTTTTCAAAGAGAAAAACATGGAACAGTTTTTGAAAGGAGGTGTCTTTCTGCGACAGATCCATATCACGCAGGTGAAGCCGCGGGCAAAACCTAGTTCAAAATAAAATTTAATCTTTCAGAGACGACTTCACAATTCATTTTGAAGTGCCTTTAGTGATAGATATGTAGAGCATAAGGGCGCGTTTTCTAAAAATAATTTCATGCATGACGAACTAATACCATGAGAATATAGTTTTCTACACGATGTGATAATTGACCACATGTTGACATTTATGAGTCATTAACTTCCTATTAAAATGCCATCATCTGGCGTTAAGAGTTTTAAGCTTAGGGCAGCAATAAAATGAACTTATTTCCGTATCTAAAATATAAGTGCTACATTATCTAATTACTTTAGGTACACTGCAACTTAAGTATAATTATTAGCTTTTTACATAGGTAAGGAGAGTTCGGTATATTGTACCGCCGGGTAAATTGTACCACCCTCATATTTCGTAAAGTATTTATTGAATGTCTGTAATTGCAACACTCAGCGATACACAACTAAATTCAATTAATATCGGCCATGTGTTTTTGCCGTGACAACGAACACGTGTGTTTTATTTTGAAAAGTATTTTTTCATTGTTTTCAAGTAACTTTTGACAATGCATGTTTAGTTTGTAATTTTGTTAAATTTAATCACAGGGTGTTTCTAATATATTATTTAGAAGCGTAAATTAGTGTGGATTACAATTATTTGAAACATTTTTCGGTATTTATAAGCTATATTTTTTACCGATTTTTTAAAAGCACTATCACCTAGTCCGCTAAATTGTACCACATCAAGTTGTATGGAACTTTACCAAAGGATTTTGATTTTTTTTTATTAAATCATATTTTGAAGTTATAATAGCGTAGTTATGTTTGACTAAAAATAAATGAAAGCAAAAGACTGGCAAAGTAGATTAGGTACAAGTGTGCGTTACGATAATTGGAATTACAAAACTTTTACTAAAATCGTGATAACGTGTAAAACAATATCGATTGTCTATGTTATTAACTACTGTTCCTTTTCGTTACCTAATTTGTTAAGAATGTATCGTATAATATTTTGCCATAGTTTTTTTACATGCTTGAAATTTATTGCAATCCAATTTAGTAACCCTGTGGTACAAATTATCGAACCGGTTGGCTAAATTGGACCGAAGCTCTGAGCTCGTATTTTGTTGATTTGTGCTAAATATACAAAAAATATGTTGATTAATACCTATGAAATAGTAAGTTGAATAATTTCTCTTTAATTACATACCATGAACATTAGCAAAAACAAAAGAAAACTATGTGTAAAATGGGATTGAAAAAAACTGGTCCAAATTACCGGACTCTCCCTTATGTTTCTGTTCTAGGTAATAATCTCTTAGTAACAATCCTGTATTTCGGGCGAAACTTGGAAAATTATTATTAAATATCCAAAAGCTAGGCACAGGATCTTTGGCAGATTTCAGTCCACTTATTTTTAATTATTTTTCAAGGAAAAATCTGAAAGCAGCTTGTCAATTTTTTGCGGAAAATTGTAATACGGAGGTAATTTGAAGCGTAAACAATTTAGAAAATTACTATGAAGTGAATAGAAAGGAGGAAAACAAAATTAAGTAGCTATTTAATAAAATGTTTAGGGCTGTTTTTTATATTGAAAAGGAAATCATGGGTTTTTTGTCCTTAGCTACTTTTTTATTATTTTTCTCACACTCATCAACGTCATTTATTTATTAAATATTTTTGTACTTAACAAAAGTTTTTGTGCGTCTTGATCTTGATACCTAATATCAGCGTTTCAAGGTGCATATTATAAAAGTTAAATAAAAATATTTAAGACATACTTATTTGGGAATTTCTTTTACCTGTTTATTGGCTGAATAGGTAAGCCTTAAACATTCTTTGGTAATTTGCAAAACGTCTACCATATTTAATAAACATTGTTTATATTTATGCGGCTTTTATGGCCATACTCATCAGCACTTCCTTATTTTATTTACTTGATAAGCTGATCAAATGTATCCATAGCGTGCTACCGGTAAAGTGCTCATAAAAACATTCACTTCGCCTGTCCGTTGATCCAACATGGATAAATAGAACAGCCAGGCCTTTTGGTTTGAAGTTTCATTTTTTTTAAGTCGAGTTCTGAAATAACGCGCTTAAATTTTAAAGAACAAGCTTTTCTTAACCAAAATTTAGGAGTCCAGTTCGTTTAAGCGTCATCAGCATTATAGATACATGTTTTTTTTTTTTTTTTGTCTTCGGCACTTTTTCGATTTCGACTTTGATACATGTTTGCTAAGCCAGAAAGTTCAATACATAAATACAACGACAAACAAGTATTGTACGTGGGATAGCTTGATCACCAATCATCAGAGAAATTTATGTAAGAATTTATAACTTTGTCTTACGATTATAATTTAGGAAACATTTAATAAATTGAACTACACCGCAGCCCCCATAATAATAAAAGTTGCATCATAATTTAATTCTGGTTTAAATAGTCATTTTAATCCTTGGAAGAATGGAAGCATGGAATCGTTGCGCGACTATTCGTGCCGGGGGTGCCGTATCATGTTGACCATTCCGAATGGAGTAGCTGTTATATTTGGTGTGTACCCGAGTATACCCACAGAATCTCAGCAGCTCCTGTCATTTGCGCAAGGCATCCCATTACTGGAATGGCACTACTTGTGTGGGCAATTTTATTTTATGCCGTACAACCATCTACATGTTTTTATTGCGGTTGCTTAAGAAAGTACAGAAAAAGGCTTTAATAAGACAAGGCTAGGTACTATTTATACTCCTTACTTAGTGTTATTACTGTTGTAAAATGAAAGTAGTCATAGAGAGATCGATATCATTGTTTACAAGTTTTTGGTGTCACATTCTTTGAACGAACCTTACAGAAATTTTTATTCTGCACAATCCTAGAAATAAAATATACTCGTACCTTACAGCAAGCTATGCGACGTTCTATCGAACTTACGGTTATAGCGCCTTAAAAAATTCATTCGCACACAAAAAAGTAATGCTTTTGTTTTCCTTGTTCCAGGTACTGTGCTCGTGACGATAAGTGATCAATGCATCAAACAAACAACTTTTATCGCGACGCAAATTCAGTCGTAAAACCTAGAGCCGTAAGTCATAAGTCGTAACTCCTCGACTTTTGTTTCGGGGTAGAAGTGCTGTGCTGTGATGTTGCGAGCCTCGCCCGTAAACGGCAACGCCGAATATTCGGGCAGCGATGACGACTCGCCGTAAAAGTGACTTGTTCCGATCCGGGGACAACATGCTCTTGACTGTATACGCGTGCTTGCTTCTCTGGAGGATTGACTGTGTCGTCGAGAGTACGAAAGGTAATTTTGTGTTTAAATTTTAATTGTAGCTCTTTATTTATATGTATTGTTTTAGCGGCCGCCCGCGACTTCGTACGCGTGGATCCCGTTTAACCCCCTTAGGTGTTGAATTTTGCGAAATCCCGTCTTAGTGAGCACCTACGCTCTAAAAGGAAACATGCAAAATTTGAGTTCTAGCACTTGTAGTTTCTGAAATTTCGTGATGAGTGAGTCAGGCAGTGACCATTCGCCCTTCGATTTAGGATTACCACTGAATCTGTAATGAAAACACAGGATGCGATCAAGCATCTACGAGTACGTTTAGATTTTCTTTTACTTTAAATAGATAAAAAAAATCGTGATGCTCTTTCAAAAGTTTCTGTTGGATGAGTCCAACTTAACAACTATATGAACATCATGCACGCACAGCATAATGTTGCGCGTCTCGCCTTTGAATGAGGTTGCCGTATATTTATTCCGGAAGCAATGTCGACTCGCCGTAAAAGTGACTTTTCCGACCCGAGTGTCCGGACTATTATTAGAACTTAATCAAACGAAGAATTGATACGACGCTTCAGGAAATCACCTTCAATAAAACATTGTCTCAAAATAAAGGAACATTTCAACTTATGCTATACAAGTTTCGGTGAGTCTGTTTTCACTCACAATAACACTAAATTGTCTTTGAAGATCATTTCAAACTACCAAAATGGCTTACATGGAACTAAAGATAGGTTTTAGAGAGTGCAAGGCAATCCGACTCTGTTATATTTCGTACATTGTCAAAGAGATTCTCGCGTATGAATACTGTTTGCTCGACAACGGCACCTTTTGGTACGTTTTGTTTTATTGCTCATGCATTTCAAGTGCTAGATTTGTTGGAATATGTCTCGGATATATTGCTTTTGTTTCTTATCGTATTGTTACAATTTGCATTTGAATCGGCCTCGAATTCTATCGTAAATTTATTTTTTACATTTCATATTTATATTGATCAATGAAATCAATCTTACTATCATTGAGACGTCGAACGTCAGATATGCTTCAGATTTGTATATTTCCAAAACTGAATTGTCCTATCCATGACATTGACAGCGGGGCGCCACCGTCAATACCGGATCGCTGGTTCCGATGTTTGCCCCCTGTCATTGAGTTTGGTGGGACAGTTCAGCGTGGGTCATCTATATGCTCTGTGTCGTCATAATAATATGTCAATGTCAACTCTCCCATGTCGCTCTTACACCTCAGGCACTGACTTGAGTTAAACTAGATCTATAGTTACTACCATTTTCAGCAGATGAAAATTTTAAGAGTGATTTTTCGGTATTTCACTAAAGTTTCACAAAATTATAACGTTACTGAAGACGCAAAAGATAAGAAAATAGCTTCCCCTTATACCTGATAGTATTACAGATACGTGCAGACTTTCTAAAATTAAATTTTCCTCTCAGAATATCACCAAAACTGCAGGTAATTTTAGTAGAAACGAAAAATGTCACCGGACGTTTCCGTACACGGTTTTCTTGGAAAACCGGTAACCGCCAACCGGTTTCTCGGCAAGATAAACGCCGTAAATTTTTACGGTTCGCTCAGTGTTTCAATGCAGTGAAAGCATTAATGCAGTGTTTTGTGGGGGACTTTATTTATTGTGACCGGAGTCAATTTCGCAGGAATATTTACTGGATAGTAGCCTAACAAACTAACACATAAAACCAGTACGTGTTATTCGCGTAAAAGAAAAACTCTCTCGGGTTTATTGTAGCGTCTAGTTTATTGTGAAAATAATTAAAAAAAGTTTTGCTTTGTATATATAGAAATTTTGAAATATTTTGCTTTATTTTTATGACCTACTTGTACGAAAAAATTAAAATAAAGACTTACAAAATCTAGCTAACCTACAACCTACACAGCATCTTTAAATCTATCTTTTATTTAATTTTAGCACTCACAAGGCCTTGTTTTAAAAAAAAAAATTATTTAAGATCAAAAGAGTTAAGCCAAAAATTTTATTTAAGATCAAAAGAGTTAAAGCTCGTAGAATGGAGACGTTGAGAAGGCTATATATTTTGAGGCATCTGACACACAATTTAAAAAAAGCTTTTTCGTATTAGGTTGCACACCCCGACACCACGAAACAAAACAAAGATGTTACATGATGGTTAAAGAAAATTGTTAATCGCTGTTAGGGCAAAAAAATAAGTACTATAAAATGACGTGTCAACCCCCTATAGTGTATCACACGCTTTTTCTTTTACTTTGACGACTTGCGAAGTATATCAAGCCAAATAATAATGTACAATTTCTCTTGAAAAATCGACAATACATTAAAAGCCGTGAACCTGAAAGTAATTAGACACAGTTAGGCAGTAAATTAATTAACTACAAGCACGTGTTTCAAATTAATTCGCCATTACAGTGATAATGTATTTGTTGCTACGCGATAAGCCAAAAATAACACAAATTTCCTCCATTCAGCTTTCGGACCATCTTGAGAAAATTTCCCGAAGATCAAAGTGTAAGTAAACAAATCTATTCTTTCTTTAATCTGACTTTCTATCTGGGCTTTCTTCTTTCAAGACTGGGGCGGAGAAAATTACTCAAATAAAATTAAGATTGATATCGCAGTGTTACACCTGGGACGGATCTAATTGATAAATTCCTTAGAAGTGGCCATTTAAATTGGCGATTGAACTTTTGCAATTCCAGTCGGTTTTGGTTTGGTTTTTAATTTTACGGCACGCCTGTTATGGCGATTTTTTCCATAATTCTTGTTAATTATTTAAATAATTCTTAATCAATGTAATAAAAGTGGGCTCCTTTATTAGGCAGGGTTGCCATCACTTTGGGATAAATATCGGCTATTAGTGAGTAAAAGGAGTGGAAAATTTTCCCATACCACTACTCAGGTGTAGCATAAGATTCACACAATGATGGGTCATTAGTGTGACGTGCTTCTTTTAAAAGTACGTGTTTGTAGTAATAGTCCATGGAGTTTGAAAAATAGAATAATGGAAAATTTTCAATAATTCACTGCCAGAGAAAAAATACGGATTTTAATAAAATGCTAACTAAACTGTCAAAATGTCTATTAAGTTGAGATTCTAATAACTCTTCTGAGAGCACTTAATATTACAAAACTAAAGTAAACAAAATTGTATTTCTAGGGAATTCGGTGCCAAAATAAATACAGTTTACGAGAGCGACAAGCATTTCGCTTTTAGACTCCGGTCGAGAATAACTAGTAGTCGTCTATATCAAAGTGATTAAATTAACTACCTTCAAAGAACAATTTCCGCGGCGTGGCCATTCAGAGAATCCTTGCTTAATACATGAGTTCCAAAATTAATCCATAGCTAGGTAACCTTTGATTAATTTAATGCCTTGACCAGTGAAGTGGTTAATTAAGAAAAGGTATGAGATATTAAGCTTTCATATTTTGCGAGTTGCTACGTTTATCATACATGTAAGGTTTGTACCTATTACCTAAGTGAACTAAGTATGTACCTATAATATGCATAAAATAAACATTATTATGCATAAAATTGTCAACAGTACCTACCTAAGTACCTACTCGTATAAACAAATAGATATAACTACATGAAAGTGCCTTTCAAATTTTAGCGTTGCGTTATCAGTTTCCATTAATCACTGGAGTAAATTGGCTACCTTCCATTTGATTAATGACTATTTTAATGTAAAAAAAATATATTGTAGGTACAAATTGTTAAAATGTAGGTATATTAAAATAGGCAGTATTTTGAGACTTGATGGGGCTTTGCAAAATATCCAAATATATTTATCTTAATGAAGCTATTCTTAGCAGAAGCTAACAAAATTTTGAAAAGGCACATCCTATAAAAATGTGCTCCCTGAGTAACACTAAAGTAAGTGAGTCACGAAGAAAATGAACTGCCTAATCTAAAGTTCTGGGTTCTCGCAGCGCTTTATTACAAATGTGTAAGAAAAAGCACAAAGGGAGAGGTATCTTGGCTCACGTAAATCTCCAACAACGCTTTTGATAACACTCCTTTGTAAACGTTGAAGAACGACCTGGTGTCCCATTTTTCTCCTAAATACATAAGCACTGGCAATCGGAATCGGAAAAGTCAGCAATCCACTGCGTGAACCTATTCGATCTCATGCATTTAAATTCAGAATTAGTGAAAAGCCCTACCCGCAGACTTTTCGCGCCGGCAAGCAACCTCGGCTCAACCTCTAATACTTTCATTGAAAACGTGATTGATTTAATGGCTTTTTGTACATGTTAAAGGCGGAGTAAGGGACGTCACTATTTCGTGATTTCGTTTTCCGGTTGACAGCGGTTGGGCAGCAATCAACACACCTTTCCGGTTCACAAAAGGTCGCGGTGTGACAGCATAAATAATCTATCCGAAGACAAGTCCCCACCTCGCACGGAAAAATGTATCTGGGACATAAAAGGATGTTGGGAGCGTGGTTCGTTACGTTTTGTCGCTCCCTGGGGCGCCGCTTGCGCTGCGGCCGGCATTGCTTACATGAATGTTTTATGCTACGTCACATTTCAGATTTGTATCCACTACGTTTACGGTCGGCTGTTGTAGCGTTCGGCAGTAAAGGGCCCGTTTATTGTTTTCCGCGCCCCGTTCAAGGTCTCTCTTTAGGTTTACGACGTGAATTATGTTAACCTTACACGGGGAAACTGATTTCTGAATCTTGTTATAAGATTGCATTATTTATGGGGGTCTTTGCGGAAAGATAACAGGTGGGAATCTCTATTAACAGTCACACATGGGTATACAAAAATATTTTTTATTGGATTCTTCTCAGGAAGCATACTAAGGTATCTCTATATTGGCTAAGGAAAACATATTTTTTAAAATATACCTGCGGAAGTCTTTAATACTGCGTTCAAAGTTAATCACTGTTAATATTTTGGTCATGGATAACAAAATACCCTTTATCATTAACGTCCGTATTCACAAATGATGCTTGCTTAAGTGAAGCAACAAATCGAGCGTACAGCGTTGAATAAAGCTCTGTGATTGGTTCATGTCACCCTGTGTGTCAACGCTCGCTGTGAGATCTCATAGTAACGTTTGTGAACACGAGCGTAAGTGACAGCCAATAACCACCAATTTATAGATATGAGTACCTATTACATACCTTATAATGAAATCAATGGTATCAAGCAAACAGTACACAAACTATGTAGTTACTAGTTGGAATTTGACATAAATCAAACTTAGGCCTATTGCTTTATCGGTTACCTACAGTACCGGTTATTAGAGCATATTAGAGCCTATCGCCGTATAATACCTAGAATTATGGCTGGTTCGGTGAAAGGAGGATTCTACCGCTTACAAATTGTATCAAAGCTTCGGTAAATGATACAATGATTTGTAGCAATCTTGGAGTTCATTTATTTCTTTCTTGTTATTTATTTCGTTCGTTCGTTCGTTTCAGCCAAATGACGTCCACTGCTGGACAAAGGTCTCCCTCAAGGTTTTCCATAATGAACGGTCCTGCGCTGCCCGCATCCAGGCTCTTCCCGCGACCTTTACCAGATCGTCGGTCCACCTAGTAGGAGGCCTGGCCACGCTGTTATTTATTTACTTATTTTGTAATACTCGTATGTAGAGCACATGGAATTTTATAAGTAGTATCTAACGCCCTTATTCAAACGATGCTTGCTTAAGTGAAGCAGCAAATCGAACGCAAAGCGTTGAATAGAGCTCTGTGAGTGGTTTGTGTGTCACCCTGTGCGTCCACGCGCACTATGAGACCTCATAGTAATGTGTGAATACGGGCGTAATACTGTTAACAGCATACTTACCATAGACAACATAATACACCATTCATAGTTTTAGTCGATAACAAAGCTTTAAACTTTTTTTTTTAATATTGCGCCTATTACTGATAGCATTTTTTAAAATCCCGTTAACCCCTCGTGGTGAGCTAAATACTTGTGTTACGAGTGGGTTCAACACAATAGTCCAGAGTCGGGATTCGAACCCGCGATATCGACACTATTGGGCTATTGACGCTTGTAGCCCAATAGTGTAGGTGACTGATAGTTATAATTGGTCATTATCAACCGTTAGCGAAGAACAGGGGAGGTACTACTCCGCTGAAGCCAGTCGTCGCTTGCTCAAACAGAGCGAGCCAGTCTGGGACGGAGCCGCGAAAGAATGTCTAGGTCGTCTGGCTCGGATAATAACGCGCAGTTCCGTCCCAAAGACTTTGGCAGGACACCGTCAGGTTTTAATGAGTAGGCCCTGCCCATCTGGCAAGGAGAGAGCCTCACATAACCCACTGGTTCCCCCGGGCCAGTGGGTATGCATTTTCATGCATTTCCTGACGAAAAAAAAATGGTCATTATCATTGACTCACCACAAGCCGTGTTTACAAAACTGAATAAATTTTTGTAGTGAGCTAAAATTATAAACTTTTATTGCTGTATTACTTGGTCGTTGAACCAAGTGAGAGCTATTCCGATGGGTCCTAAGTGTGCCGAACGAAACCCAAAACTTTCTATTATTTATTTTACCCCTCGTCAAACAGAGCAACGACACACTTTTTTCCCTTTGATCTTTGTTGTGCTGCCGCTATCCCGTGAGTTCAATCTGAATCCAACTGTAAATACACGTGTGATGAATGGTTTTTGATTAATAGTAAAAAATATGTTGTCATTTTGCCGTTTTATGCTGTTGTCCTTCACCGATATATTAATAAGTATTTTTAAATTTTTGTAGTATCTGATTATAAACAAGATTGATTTCTGCCATCAAGTGGTTTATTGGTAATTTGCAATGCAAATCTAAAGTTTGTTAATCTATTCCGTAAGTTTTTTCGTGTCAGATTTTAATGCTGTTTTTGCAGATTCAAAGGTTACCTAGTGTCCACATGATAAGACGTCACTTGAGAGTTAATGCAAATTAGACTTCAAAGTGATTAATTTTATGTCTATAATAATTCAGTTCAATTTTAGAAAACAATATAACAAAAAGAGAGATTAAATATGCTTTGCGTACTACTTTCCACTCGCAATCTTTGAAAACTTAAGTTTAACCCTTTTCTTGGCATTGTGCATTTAAAGATACGTTGACCAAAACAAAAATATGGGGGAGAAACCAAAAACTATTTTTAATTGTTTTTTTAATATAACATTAGCCCAAATACTACAGATTGTGTTACACAGTATAGAATCGCTACAGGCTGCACAGATTTATCAGTAATATACAAAATGTCAGACCATTGACAGGCGTCTACGCACCGGCTAATAATTTTAATTATTTTCGGTGTTTTTTTAAAGAATATTGGTGATTATTTGTAGTAATATGGATAGTAAATAAAGGTTTCTTGATGATAGTGCTGTTTTTTCATCCCAAAACTTGTATAATTATTCTTGTACGATGCGGATTGTCCGAATGTATCTCTAAATGCACACTGTCAGATACGTAATAATTTACTTTCAATTTTGAATGTATCTTTAAAGACACATTGCCAGGTTCTCGTTGACTTTATTTTATGATTTTTTTCATAGATTTTATCGCATAAAAAAGGGATCATGTTATTAGTTAGTAATATTTAAAGCTGTAAATCATGACATCGGCTATATGTCGGCGGCATATAGCCGATGTGAGTTTTAATTCATGTAATAAAGAATGTTGTTTTTTGGACAACTTTGTGCTGCAGCAACAAAATCAGGCGCGCAAAATGCTGGTTCTGGTTCCAAAATCTGGAACCAGGTCGAAAGTTAGTGGCGGTGACACTTCTGCTGATGAATTAGAAGCCGCACTTAGCCTCCTGATTCTCTTGGGTGGTTATCTTCCTACTCCAAACAACCCAGATCACCCCCAAAAAGCGAGCAGCCTATGCAGGCTGCTGCATGCTTCTGGTTATAACGCTGGTGATTGAAGAATTTCAGCCAGTTCGACTGCTGCATAGTTTCCCAGAGAGTTCCAGAGATCCATTTCCGCTATCTTGCGTTTCCACTGTAAGTTGGGTATCAAATTATCTTCAATCGAAGACGTGAACACAGTTCGGTACCAGTTGGCATCAATACCCCTCGTATTTTTTTAATGCTCTTGCAGGATTCCTATGTGTCCTATCTGCATTTGCTTCTCCTGGATAGTAAGAAGGGTGTGAGGTTCAGGAGGTACTCCAACGTCGCTGATGGAGTGGTTCTCATACATCCAAATGCAGCTATACTTGCAAGGCGTTACAGACTTTGAAGTGGGTTTTTTACTTTGTTTTCAGTTTTTTGTAAAATATACTTGTTTTTTATTTCTCAAATAAGGAATAGCTTAAGGTTTTGTAGTAATTTTCATTTAAAAAACTAATTTTTACTAACAATTAAACCATTTTTTAGTTTACTACTAAGCTGGCAATGTGCACTTAAAGATACATACTATATTTCCAAAACTACATACCTAAGATTTTTTTTCGTATTTTTTACATGATTTTTACTCGTCCTAAATCCAATATTTATAGTGTAAATCACAAATATTAACCAAAATCGTCTTTGCCAAGTATAGGGTTAATTTAAATCATAGTATTATTTCGTTGTTCGTACCGTTATATAACAATCTAAGATAATAATATAAATAGTAGTCATAATGAACCATCGCATAGTTTATCAAATAATAATCGCGTAGGTACTATCCTCATCTACAATCCTGTAGCACTAATTGCCACTTCCAATTACCAACTAGTACATAACTGCAATCGCATTAATATTAATTGCGGTTCAGCCCGCTTTTATGGCGCGATGACATTACTACAAAAGTGATTTAAGCATAATTTATTAGTGGTGTGAACGTAACAGATGTCTAGTGCAGGGATGGATGTCCTCCAAGGGTAGTGAGGACAAAAAACACCCTAATTGTTTGCACATTTCACGTCCCCTTCATACCACGTGCCACTGCCACCCTTGAGAGTCGGTTGTCGATATTTTGATGGGATTTTTTTCACGCGAGTTGCATAGTTCTTTTTGTCACATGTCTGGTACAGTCGGTTTGGAAATGAGATTCGGGTATCGATAAAAAATACCCCATCTCTTCATTAAGCAATATTAAGTATCAGCTGTGTAAATTTTGGTACATCAAACATTTACTTGCAAACATGAACACCATAATGATATTTTAAAACGTACCTAATGCACAGTAAGAAGTGAGACATCATCCCCCTACGTAGGTATTACAAGAGAGTTTGCCCATTTGTTAGTTTCATGTGTCTGAGATATTTATAGATAAACTCATGTTCAACGTGGGACGTTGTGTTCGTTTCTAAAATATCTCCCCGTGTTGCTGCTTTGAGGTTGCTGTCTTAGGCTGAGTTGCACCACCTAACTTTGACGGTAACTATGACGATAACCGGTGCTTTTTGTATGGAGTTTGACAGATTTTTGACGTTTGTCAAAGTTAAAGTAAAATGGTGCAACCCAGCCTTAGTGTTACTTCTAATGTTACACGACTTGCAAGATCAGTGAAGCCAAATCTACGTAATATTTTGTCACTTCAGCTTAAGATCTCTAACGGTACTTGCTCAAAACTAAGCTTAAAGTAATAAGCAGCCATAGTGTGATGAGCAAAACCCTGCCTTGCCTACCTTCTTGCCACTTGAATTTTCGCTATTTTAGTAATTTAACTTAAAATACTATCGAAAATACCACTTTTGTCTTTTGAACACTACGAGTATAAGCCTTTTTTTACCATTACTACACCCTATTTGAATAAAACTTCAAGTGCACACATGGGCTGGCAAACCATCAACTGCTTGCTATAATCGCCATTGTCGATCAAAGTGGCCATTTCGGACCCTTCCCCTTCCAAGTATTGGGTTCCAGCTAGAAAATTACTTCTGGATCCTTAAACCCTACAAAAGTGTTTGTATTCCCGAGATTGATTTCGTTAAAAATGTACACAGACCTAACAAAAAGTTGCCAATCGGCCCCTTTTATCTTGTCCCGTTCGTTACCCTGTTTGTATTTAAATTAGGTTTACTTTGGGTAATTTCTTCGGAAATTGTTGTTTTACTGTTCACAATATTTTTTACACAATCCTTGATAAAGTTTCCTTAAAAGAATAAGCGTAAACCAATTTGGATTGGGAAACATAAAATATAGATTAAACACAGCTGTACACAAAACCCTCGTTAAATAAAATCAAAGTATGTAGTTAGTTACAAGTTAAAAAGTATTAACTGCGTATATAAGTTACTAAGTCTCTCAGTGACTGAAATGTACAAAGTAGTTTAAAAGTGCTCTACACATAAAGCTTTCATCGCCTAAAATTCATCAAGTACTAAGCTAGGTCGCTACGTGCATAAAGTATATCGGCTTTAGATGTCTTACTAAGCTTTGTTTTAAGGTCTGACTAACAAAACGGGACCATGGTCGCCTATAGTACTAAACAAACGGATAATGTAATTATTTGTTAGTGTTTGTAACACTTTAAAATAAATACGCCCAATCAAAACGAATACACACAAGTATTCATCATATAGACAAATCGGAGATCAAACCTGCGACTTGGCATCGTAGTCCGGTACTTAAAAAACGTCAAAAGTTCGTCAAACGAAACGAAAAGTCGTGCAAACTCAAATATTTCGCTTATCAATCATCAGCATCATTCACACGTCGCGTTCAATGGAAATAAATAATGTTTTGATTGCGACACATTATCGTATAGAGACGTCGCGTTTCCCGGCCCATGGCAGGGTAATGACATAATCAAATTGCAGGCCCATCTGCGCTCACGTAGGGAGGCTAAGCTCGCAGACAATACGCACGAACTCTCTTGATAATAGCTTCGATACAGGGGAGTGCCAGGGTGATTTATTACACCTTAAACGGATTGTCGGCCTGCAGATTCGCTGTATCAATGCGAGCGTAGAGTCTACCCTTCGTAGTTTGATTGGGGCTATTGCGTCAGTCCCCTGCCGATTTCGTTAATATTGGGGCAGATATTGTGTCTCTGCTTTTAATTTTTTTTCGACAGTCATGCCACCAACCTACACGTGCCATGTAGCGCTCTTAACAATGATTGAAAAGCTAAATATGAAGTCGTCATAATCATTTCAGATAGATGCATGTATTTGATTAAGTACCTCACTGACGCGTCCATTTTATTCTGTTTTATAAATGTATCATGTAAAAATGGGGAAGTTTTTAAATGGGTAATTTTAATAATAGAGTTTCAAGCATTACCTACCTCTCACAATGTTATTAGTAAAATTTTACCCCAAGGGTAATTTGATTCCTGAGAATCACCTATCCCTTGCATAGTTCGTTAATCAAAATTATAGAGTGGCATTCCCTGAAAATTATTATAATAATTTTCAAACTTTAGTTTGCATTTATGAAATGAGGAAATTCCCATTTCCCTTGGTAAATTAGAGAGAGTCGTGCTTATGCAATAAAGAATAATAAAATGATGATGATACTTTTTTTTATTCCACTCGTAGATATCTATGACTTTTAACCACTGAAACAGATGTTAATTGATACATAAACAATAATTAACAGAATACACTATGATCGTTTCCGAAATCGTTGTCGATCGTTGTGAAAATGCTTGGGGAGCCCTTTGTCCAGCAGTCGTCGTCATTTGGCTGAAACGAATGAACGAACACTATGATCGTGCTTATCAGATATGAGAATATTTGCCTCCAGCTGGATTCAAACCCACGACCTGGCATTTAGGCCAAATTGTAACTAAATAAATAGGACCCTATAGTAGACCAGTAGGCTGTGGGTACATAAAGGACGGAGCACACTTATCAACCCGGAAACGGATCGTAACCGTATCAACTAGAGGCGGACAGTATTATTTGTGAAACTCCGTACTGCAACGCACTCTTATCTGCACCATAACGTAAATGCTGAAAATCAGTTTCAAGACAAGCCCTGGCGGTCTTGATGTACGCTGAGTGGGTGCCTTTTTGTCAGAGGGGCACAAGCAGTTAACTGTCCACTTGTATATTTCTCTTTGTTTTTATCTATGTCTTGCCTGCTTGTATACCTTTCTTTCAAATAAAAAGTTTTCTATTCTATACTATTCTAAATGCCTCACCTCATGTTGATCCCTTTCCGGGTTTATAAGTGTGCTATGACCTTTATACAACGATCGCACAGCGCGTGATGATGCTCAACGCTAATCACGTCATCAACCTAATTAGAATAGCGCGTGTAAAGTAAATAGGCTCTACCTAAATCAACACTAGACCAGCTGGGTTATTTGGTCAGTCATCGAAATGATGAATTATTTTTAATTGGTAAAAGAACAATTTACTGTGACATCTTTACCTTAAAGTTAACGCTAGTTGAGCACTAGTTTAAATTGACATTTAGTATGGAAATGACATTTTAAACAAGACTTGTATTCACAGCGCGTTTAACTTTTTAATCGACTCCAAAAAAGAAGGAGGTTGTCAATTCGATTAGTATATTTTTAGAGTTTAAGAATCCACAGTAAAATATTTATTAAAGACAGCTTGCTTTTGGAACCGTAAATAAACAATATCTTATCTGAGACCAAAAAAAAACACGTGATTTCTCACATTATTTGTCCCAGCTAGGAACTAAACCCAACAACTAGACCATAATGTCGTTTGCCAGCGACAGTATATGAACGCGATAATGAGCGGCGCTAAATGTGCCCGTTATTTACACGGTAGTTTACGTGAAATCTGAATTAGGCAATTCCAGCGGATGGTTCACACGAGTCATTAGTCTGAATCCACGTTGGTCGGTCGATTAAACACATACGCTTGTGCTTAGTTAAGGTTATTCAATACTTCTAATTTGTTTCATATTAGATTGCTGACCCGGCGAACTTTGTACCGTTATGTTCATCAGGGATAATAGGATTCTAATGGTGAAGGAATTTTTCAAATCAGTAGTTTGAGCCTATTCAATACCATCAAAATCAAATCTTTCTTCTTCAAAATATTAGTGTAGAAAGACATCTTTATTATTAAATAGGTATCATTATTAGACAGTACAACATTATTAGAATATCGACAGGACGAAAGTAATATCGAATATTGAACAAAACGGAAAATACGAAAGGAGTTGACCTAAAAATAATTCAGTTACAAAGTTACTTTTCAGTAGCAAACATGACCATCGAGTCCAATAAAATGTCAAACGACCCAGAAAATTACCCACTTATGAGGGAAGAACCATGAGTCAACATTTGTACGATAAAATGTAAGGTTGAGACTAAAATGGATTTAGACATGACAAAAATGGACTTTACGAGCGTAAATAAACGTATAAAATTAAATGACTAAAATTTTCTGTAATCAGCGCGATAAATAGACTCAATTCTCAATTATAGGATGACATCTATACTAATTCGTACACATCGTGCCCAACTCGGACGCAAAATAATCTTACGTGGTAAATAATTTGGAAATTTGTCTGAAGGGGAGTCACCTTTTCACAATGAAAATAGGAAGTAAGCTTTAGAGCCTAGAGCAGGGGCCTCCAAACTACGGCCCGCGGGCCATATCCGGCCCGCCACTGCCATCAATCCAGCCCGCGACAGCTTAAGACCAAGCCTATGTTTGCATAGGTGGGCAGACAAATTAAAATTGTTATGGCACTTGCGACATACTGAAAAAAATATTATGGCCCCAAGGCTTTAAAGTTTGGAGACCCCTGGCTTAGAGCAAAGACAAAAATGGCTTTTTGAGTCGCTATAATCGAAAATAAACACTTGAACCTAATAAATTGTTCCAAATTCTTAATTATGTTCCGACATCTACACTAATTCGAGCACACTCGCCCGCAAAATAATCGTACGTGGTAAATAATTTGGAAAGTTGTCTGAACGGCCCATTATTCTCTATGAGCAGGTCGTCCATCACGCCCCGGGCTTTCGCCGCTATAATGAACGGACCTAACAATCGACCTTCTGTAAATAACTATCGTTAAATGAAAAATTCAACGGATCGATTTTCGGGCGCCTAATGGTTTTGGATGGGGCCTAGAATACCTGTAAATAAGGTTACACGTGGCAGTTACACATTTGTGTACATTAACTTGCTATTTCCCATATTTAGGTACATTATATCCAGTATACATCACTTAACTAGAGTAAAGTAGGTAATGAGAAGAAAAATACTTTAACGCCTGTATTCACAAACGATGCTTGCTTGAGTGAAGCAGAAATCGAACGCACAGCGTTGAATAGAGCTCTGTGATTGGTTCATGTGTCACCCTGTGCGTGCGCGTCCACGTGCGCTTATAGAGACCTGAGACCTCATAGTATTTTTTGTTAATACGGGCGTAAAGGTTCTTGCATTGACTGCTTAAGACTGTGAAGCATTATCCAAATACTTCACAAAATGTCTAGAATAATTCAGCGTAGAAAGTTAAAGTTTTACTTTGTCAATGACAATAAAATGCAGAATTCCAATTAACTGCGTGACCGTGTCTATCAATCCTTGAAATCGAGTGAAGATATAAACCCCGTCGGCCCATACAATTTGGCGGCCGTACCCGTACAAATGTAATAGGATCGTAAAAATCGTAGAACGCTCAGCAATCAGAGGTGGGATTAGTAGCGTCCTAGAAACGCCATTCCCATACCACAGTTTCTATGGAGGCAAGATCACTAAAAGTTTTTGAGACTCGCAATCTTAGATTAATAAAACCTAGATAGATAGTCAGTGCACGAAAGGTGAGGCAGATTTTAGTAAGCCTGAATGGCTCACTCGTAAACGTCACATGAACTGTCAAAGTGAAAAATTGGTAAACACGTCCGACGACTTTTAATTAATTAAGACGGTTTGTGCTGTGAAAGGGTGTCTAAATACATCAGAAAAACGAAAGAAAGTGACCAGTGTTACATTTCATAAGTAAGTACTACGATTCGACGCGTATTTTGCTTGAATTTGGCTTTCAAAAATTAAATACGGGAATGATACCAGTAACAAGAAAATTTATTTCCCAATTGTTCGCCGTACAAATACACTTCCTTTTTTATGAAATCGAGACTTTTAAGTCGATTTATCTTATTGTAATTAGGTAGGTACTTTGAATTCAATAAATAAGTAAGTACATGATGCGTTTTGTTTTTGATAATTATAAAATAGTTAAAAACGTATAAAAATTTCCCTACTTTCGGGAAAATCGCCTTCACTGTCTACACTCCCCAACAAAATTGACACTAATGACATAAGATTTTTGCCTCACTCTTGACGAAGCGTTTGTATGAAGACTATCCATCTAGGTTTTATTAATCTAAGCTCGCAATAACCTTATCGTGACTTTCGCCCGTATTCACAAACATTTCTATGAGGTCTTACAGTGCGCGTAGACGCATAGGGTGACACACGAACCAATCACAGAGCTCTATTCAACGCTGTGAATTCGATTTGCTGCTTCACTTAAGCATGCATTGTTTATGAATACGGGCATTTGTAACCAAAGGTATAGTGTTGGCTGCATGCCCCATTCCAAATTATTGCAAATGGGTTGAGTGTGAGTTCATATCAAACGCGCTCACTAGTGAGTTTGCGTCAAAAAATCTATGAAGATTTTAGTTCTTGAAAGTAGCCGCGAGGGGTGTTGTACAATCTGTCATACATAATTGTAATTTTTTTACGCATTCGCAAACGAGCACACACGTAAATTGTAAACTCATGGTAAGTACGCAGATATAACAATAAGACTAAACGGTAAGTATGTGTATTTCATAAATTGTAGGACATGTCAAACCTGGAAAAATAGCACTTATTTTGCACATGCCAGAAAATACTTATTAATATGCCACTCATGGAGAAGACAACATTTTAGGAGCTTGTGAAACTATTACTCGTACCTATATTAGTGTACCTACTCGTAGCCACATTCTTGAAGCTACATAACTATAGGTATCTGCTTTTTTATTCAATATATAGTTATGTGATTAATATTGTAGTGCAAAAGATTAAACGCATACCAATGTCTATTAAGTAGGTACTTACTTTGTCTGCGAGAATCCTGTTCAATAATAATTCGACATTATCGTAATACCTATCTAGCGATCACAAAATTAACTCTAAGCAAAACTTGCCAACTTGGTTAAGTTCTTATCATTGTTTGAACAGCGATTTGCAACTTAACTATCCAGAGTCACCAAACTTTACATCAGAAATTCTCGCAATCGAAAAGCCGATAAATACTATGGTATTAAATTTAAGGCAAGTTATGTAGATCTCTATATTATAAAAGCTTACATAGAAAAACAACTGTTTTTTTATTATTTAACAACCAATCCAATCTGACAAAAGCTGGCTGGTTGCAGATAGAAAAAGAAGAAAAACAATGAAAAAAAAACGCGTAACAAAATTTCGTTTTAATAATTTTCAAAAATGGAATGTAATTTTGTCAGCAATGACGTATTAGTGTTAGATTTAACATTTTTTTCTGAGGCCTATGTTCAGCAGTGGACGTCCTATGGCTGGAATGATGACGATGATGATGAAGCAATTACTTCAACCTGTCTTGTTCTACATAAAAAAGTATAATGATGAAGTACCCTAACTCGATTTTTTTTTAATTGTGAAAATTGAACAATCATTTGTTTATTAGGTCTGTAGTACGGTCTGGTTTTTTCACCCCGAAGAAGTCGTTGGGCGACACCGATAAAAAAGGGTCAACAATTTATAAAAAGAAAGGGGTGAATCTGACATTTCGCACCCAAATTCTTTAATAAATTCATCATGACACCGGCACTGAATTTAAAATAATTGGAAGCGTGAGATAACAAAATATGCAAACGGCAAAATGTAATTAATGTAGAAACGAAAAAGAATTTGTATATTTTATGTATTTTTAACGGTAGTTAATCAAAAAGTTTGACCTTTTTAATTAACTACCGTTAAAAATACAAAAGAGTAAATGTATTCCTACCCACAACTATAAATCTAACGCTTAACTAAGTCAATACTTACCTGAATTAGCGAAAGTAAGAAAGTATGAGAGCGGCAGGGAAGGGTGTTTTTGTAACGCCAAACGTCAGCGAGACTTCAAATGTGCTTCAGACTTGTATAGAGGACCCACGCTGAACTGTCCCACCAAGCTCAATGACAGGGGGGCGCTACCATCGTTCAACTATATGGTTTCCAACATGGCAAAAACCGGAACCTGCTGTCAATGTCATGGATAGAACAGTTCAGTATATTGGAACTATATGCTCTGTCACGTCAAAATATGTCAATCTAACCGCTTCTTTGCCGCTCCCATACCTTAAGCTTGACTCAGTTAAGTATTCGACCTATAACAAGCCTATCCGATGTCTGTAAACGTATTTTCCATTGTGCCTAAATTCGTTCTAAAACAATACGAGAAATGTTTCGATCAAAATAACAGAATTCAGACATTTATGCTAAAACTGTTACAAAAGCAGCGCTATTGTTTCGCAGGATTAGAATTACTTCCGACGCCAGGGTAACGGAACTAATTCCCCCTCTATCTGTGTAAAGGGGGAAAGTTTGTTCTAACCGATTGTTCGAGTGTTGTTAACATAAACATCGTATAATCTGTTTTGGGTGTTATGATGGACAGGTTTGAATTAATGTGCTTATTTTGGTACATATTTTTTTAATTTGTAGTCTCTTTTTCGTACGAAGTCTCCAAGCTTTTAATCTAATCTAAATCTAAATATTATATTAACTCAAAGGTGACTGACTGACTGTCTGACTGACTGACTGACTGGCTGACTGACTGACTGACTGGCTGACTGACTGACTTAGTGATCTATCAACGCACAGCCCAAACCACTGGACAGTGCCTCTACCATGAGTTGCCATCGAAAACTTGTATTCGTATACTACAGTCGATAGAGTTTAAACGTGGATCGATGAAGTTTGCATTAAAATCATACCATGAGTTCAATTACCGTATACTTTACTCGCCAGCGATAATTCGATGGTTTTGTGATGTCATGTTGGTGAACATGTAAACGTATCCAACTTCACACTCTATGAATGGATGAATGAAAGAACGAATGCCGCTCCTTTCTAACTATATAGAAAAGACAGAGTAGGAAATAACGAAAATGTCAAAAATAACACTGCAAAATTTAAGTGTCCTAGAACAGTGCTTAAAGCTGAAATAACATGATGATTTTAAATTTGTATTGTTTATTTCTTGTCATTGCGACTTTGACGCAGCTGTTGTCATGACAACACAAATAAACATGTTTTGTTGAAGAATTATTGATGAATAATTTTCCACAAAAAATTGGATTTTAACCAGGAAGAAAGTGAGAACCTGAGGCTATCCGTTTAAACCGATTGTAGAATTTATGGAAAGGTAAGTTAAGTAAAAATAAACATACTATGTAGTGGAGGAATTTCAAAATTAAACGAATAATTTTGAGCTGGCTTTTTTGAAGAAATACAACCTTTCCAGCATAACTTCCACGTGCCTAGCTAAAATTCAGTAATATGAGTGCTAGATTTATATTTTCTAGATACAATAAAGTTGTTTTTCTATAGATATGGCGATCTGAGTATGCCCACTGAAGGGCCCCAAGAAAGAGCCAACAATAGTCAACGGTGGGTGGAACTAACGGACACGCGAACGTGAAATGCTGATGCCACCGGCGACACCAAAACTACTGAGAAATTGAGAAGTGTGTATAAATACCTACTATACTATATTCATTTTGATTACTTTTATCTTATTTCGTCATTATTATTTGTAATGTTTATTTGTTAAGGTGTGGAGTGACTTTAAACAGCAAGAAGAAGGCAACTCGCATACACAGAGCTGCCAAGGGAACACTGGACTGGTGGCGGTCCAGGTTCTTCCCTGAAGCCAAAGGATTTAGAGCAGAGTGCTTGTAAATAACTACTTGTAAATTAAATCCATAATAAAGACCTAGGGTAACTGGATGGATATACCTACCTTATTATTGTAAAACTTAAGATATTATAATTAATTAAATACATTATATTGTTTTAATCTTTCATGGTCACTAAACATACATGGTAGCAATCTCGTCAGTAATAATAATTAACCTAAATACATATCCTACTAATGTCCTACTTAATATTAAAAATGCGAAAGTTTGGATGTCTGGATGTTTGTTACTCTTTCACGCAAAAACTACTAAACGGATTTTGATGAAACTTTACAGTATTATTGTTTATAACCCAGATTAACATATAGGCTATAATTATGACGATCTGTGACAAACTAAATTTCACGCGGACGAAGCCGCGGGCAAAAGCTAGTTGAAAATAAAATGATTAATTTTTATTGACTATTTATTTCACAAAACCTAATAGGTACATAATACACAGACTGATTAAAAACAAAAGTAAATTTCAACTTATGAAAATACATATTCATTGTCGGATTAGCTTTCTATCATGATCTCGTAAGGCTGCGTTTCCACCAGAGATGTGCGAGGATGCGTAGCGAAGGATGTGTTTGTAAAGAACCAATAGAATCGCTTCATTTACCTCGCCTCGGTCAGCACATCTCTGGTAGAAAAGGCTCAGGCTGTACAACACTAATGAGCATTTTCAAATCTCTGCTACACATCCTCGTACGATACATTTTCCTCGCACAGCTTTGGTGGAAACCCGCACACATTTTCACAGCACAGCTAGACATCTTCGCACGACACAATTCCCTCGCATATCTCTGGGAAACGCAGCATCCTCTCCCTCCCCCAAGGATCTCCACAATGTGCCCGCATCCAGGTTCTTCCCGCGACCTTCACCAGATCGTCGGTCCACCTAGTGGGAGGTCTGCCCACATGCTGATAACATGTTCCATCGTAATAAACTTCTTTCCGACATAATTTAATAAAGAAAACACCTAAAATGACCTAAAACCACAATTTTATTTTGCTTTTCACACGTCAATAAGCCAGTGAGTTACGTTACTGTGACAGCTAAGGTATTTTTCGATGACATCTTTGAAAATTGCAACTCATGGTAAGTTATTTGTATGAAACTTAATAAAAACTTTAGTCGCTATCGTATTCATTTAGATAGGTTTTTTACCTAACGATTTGAGATGAACTCATGGTAGTGTTTTTAGTTTTGCTGTGGTTCAGCTACTAACCGCTAGAGGCGCTGTACAATTTGCCATACATTTTTTTACGCCCTCGATAGCGAGATGCTCGGTAGGTAAACTCATGGTAGAAGCACAGATCAGGCTGAAAGGCATGCAGGTAAATGTCATGAAGTAGGCATCCGCTAAGAAGGATAATACGAAACTCCACCCCTAAGGGGGTAAAACGGGATCCACGCGTACGAAGTCGCGGGCGGCCGCTAGTTCTGGGAATAAGAATCGAGTTATTATGAGCCAAGAATAGGTTAATTACTAACTTCAATCTTTTAATTTTTGTCAATCCTTTACTCGGTATTATGTCATGTTATGTAACTGGTATTATCTTCAAGCCACTCTGGAAACCATACGAGGAGGCCTATGTTTAGCAGTGTGCTGAAATGATGATGATGATTAGTATTTTCATCATCCTTTTTTGTTTTTGGTATGATCTACTAATAACATTTTAATAGTGAATAGGTAAGGCTTATTTACTTATTTAAAGCCTACTGTAACTCTCTGTACACGTGCAGCCTGTGGACAAACTACACCCAAGGAGCATACAGGGCCCTGCGCACTCAGTATAATGACGCATTCAGGATGCTGATGGGGCTGCGACGATACTGCAGTGCATCAGGGATGCTGGCAGAAGCTCAAGTAGATAGCTTTGCTGCCATTTTAAGAAAGCGCACGGCGTCCCTGATCCACCGTGTGCGTGGCAGCTCCAAGAGCCTCCTGCAGAGTGTCGCGGCGAGGTTGGACGTGGACAGTGCCATCATGCAGCACTGGACACGCGTCCATGTTACTAAAGACACCAAATTGTCGTTCGTTAATTGTGTTTAGGTTACTGCGTGATTTACTAACCATAGTTTATAAGACCTTTGTTACTAACACTTTTATGGGCTATGCCTGAAATTGTAACCTTGTTGGTGTTCAAATAAATAAATAAATAAATAAATAAAAGCAAAATAGCCGACTTCAATATTGCGAGCAATTTGATCACCAACCAAAATAATATCAATTAGCTATAACGAAACATAGCGTGTAGAGTGGGGCTTATTAGGAATATATTTTTAGGTATACAGATTCTTATTATTATTTAGTGCCCGATCTCAAGAAAATCAGGGAAAACTCCTGTAACTCAGTAAGTGATTGCGGGAATAGTGGCATGACGGAGGTGGCGTGAGGGAAAAATCTGGGGAAAATTGTTTATTGGGGGAAAATCAAGAAACTGTTTGATGAACTTTGATTGTAGGGGTCGAGGGTATTATTTCGCTAATAATTGTTCGCATTTCATATTGAGTTTGCGAACATATTATTGAGACGTAAATATATTTTTCTGAGAACGTAAACAATAACAGATTATTATTAAGAAAAATTAATATTGTATCTTATAAGGGCTTTTGTAACATTTGTAATTTACTCTTACATTGTGCTAGCTTTTGTGCCTGTATGATCAAATACTATATTAAAATCAGGGATCAAAATAAGTACGTATTTTTTATGCATGACGAGGCAGGTATTTGGCACCTGGAATGGCAATTTTACTGAAATGTAAGAGTCCAGACCGTCGGGTTAGAGGCAAAAAATATTTCGTCAAACATTCGTTAAAAGATGGTTTTAACACCACTAAATGATATTGATAAAAATTTGAGAAAAAATATATTAGATAGTAGTCTCCACTACATACATTAGATATAACAGTATGACGTCTTATGTAAATGCAGTTTGCAATTAAAATTAATGTAGGTAGGTACATAATCTAACGTGTTAGCAACGGTACATTACAGAAAATGTCATACTTACTCATAATGAGACGCGCCGCAGTAGGTACGTCGTATAACTTTGCAAATTAAAATCGTGACGTCTAGTACCTTCGTCAAAGTGATATGCATAATTGATGTGAGGGCTCTGCATTCGGGATTTTGAAATTTGAATTTTGTACCAATTTTGGTAAAATAAAAGAATATAAATCACTGTTATTAAAGTGTCTATAGGCACGTGTGAAAAAGAAAATGAAAAGTTTTGGAATAATCTGGTAGGGTTGTTTTAAAGTTGTGATTATTCTTTTCACTGTGTCGCTTGCGCGTTTAGTTTTGTGTTTCAATGTGTAATGAAAGTTTTAATTAGACATACCTACAAGATAAATAATTTAGTTCCTTCATAAATATTCCTACAATGAGTCTTATAAAAAATGGTTTCACTGGAAACGTGTTTTCGTTACGGCCAAATTCTTTTGAAAGAAATCAATTGAGTGGCAAAATTGTATGGAAGAGGTTACGGCTCTAATACGAGTATGTTATGGCGGCTATAAGTTGTGGCAGTGGGCTAGTGAATATATCGATAGAAAACGGACAAGTAAGAGATGACGTATAGTCTAAGGTTCCGTAAGAATATAGATACCCATATTTTTCTGTTATCTTATAATGATTTAAAAATTTCACTGATCGAATGATATTTGTTAGTGCCTTTATTGTGTTACATACCCAAAATGTGGGTGTATGTTTACGAATCTGTTAGGTTTTTTTTTTTCATTTCGAGATCCTTCATTGTGTCTAAGCCCAAAAGTGTGTTTAGATATTATTTCGTCTTTACTATTTTATTTTGATTGATAAAATTTACTATTTAGCATAACTGTAAAGTCATGCATGAGGCTACCACTATGTAAAATTATTTTCTCGTAAATAAAGATAAGGCTACAGATATTACCCATATTACCCATATGAGACAAGTTATAGACAGCTAATTTTACTCGTACGTTACTTGCACTTAATTGCCTGCCAGTCCATACTACTTCAAGACTAACTAAAGAATAGATAGAGACTTGCTTGCAAAGAGGAAATTGAATGTGTATCACCTTTATTATGTTACTCAAGCTTTCATGGAAAGCTGTTATAGGTACGAGTAATACAAATTTGTAACATAACTTCATGTTGTGAAAAGATAACTATTTTTTGTTAATATTATAGCCATGTAGGTTACTTATACTTACCAAACCACAGGGTTAATAATTTTTCAGTGACATTTTTATGTAAGTTTTAGACCTCCACTTTTATTATTAAGGGACCCCTAAAATCAGGTCGCGCTCTTTCCACATCATGACTGAATTCTTTTTACTTTTTTCTGTAGGGATTTACATATCTTCTGCTTAATCGTGCGTCTGAAATCACATTTCGGAGTTATGAAATAGCAAAATAGGGGTGGAACCATCCACAAATCAGGGTTGGCAGTTCACTGAAAACTTGTATGTTACGCTAAATTTTAAACAAACAGTTTAATGTTGTGAGCTGTTATTAACTTGAACAGCAGTGCTTTTAGTGCGTAAAAACAGTTAAATAAATTAATCGACAAATCCCACTGCTTTTTTAAAGGTTTTGATGTAACGACATAAATGCTGAAAAATAAACACCCAATTCTCATTTCCAAGAAAAACCAACATGACGTCAAATTCTCAGTTCAGTGTTTAAGTTTCACCTTCTTTCTTACACATTGTGTGGTATAAGCAACTTCTTCTCGCCTGCAACCAAGCGATAAAGAAAATAATATTCGAAACAAACGAGTTCTCTGCCAAAATTCACATAAAACTTTCATCAATGTCAACCAAGAATCACTTCAAACAACGCATTTTGGGTCGCACCACACACGTATATTGCGACCGCATTGTTTCACCCCTAATTTTTGACATGACTCGACGCGTCCGAAATTGAAAAAGTTGGTAGCCCTGTAGGGACATAATATATCGTGTCTCTAATTTGAATAGGCGTAGGGCCGCTCTCTCTCTCTCTTGACTGAAGGTCGGTTCTGTCACATAAATTCCTAGTTTATATGTCCGGTTACTATATCACCCGCGTTGACCCTAGCCAGATAGGAACCATAAAAATATAACTACGGAACGTGACTTAATACGAACGGGAAATGGGATTGAATAAAATGTGGAACAAATAGAGAGATAAAGCCTCTTTGGATAAATATGCGAAATCAGTTTGCGGTTTTATTTATTTCTTTTGTGTTTCCGCGGTGTGTTTGGGTAAACGCGGTCTGTGAATTGTATTCGTTTCGTGCAAGTTTTGATTTCAGTGTATCTTTTTTCGTCTCTTTGTTATGGTGAAAGAAAATATTTGTCCTTTTTGCTAACAAAATCCTCCTTGTTTGATGATAATATACGTACATTACGTGAAGCTACCTAATATACAAAGAAACAACGCTAGGGTAAATAGGAGAAGTTCTTGAAGTACTATCCTGAATCCTCAAAGCACGAAAAACATTACAGCGGTTGTCTAAAATAGATCCAGTTATCAATAACATTCATCAGTCCTTCATTTAAGTATCCTGTTACCATAGCAATCTAAGTTTCAATTATGAAACTAATTTTACCGAAATTCTTGAATACAAATAGATTTCAAGGAATTCATCGCCTTTGAATCAGAACTTTGATGTTTGCTTAATGTTCTAAATGTTTTATGAAAAATTGGTCAAGACTACCTGAGCAGTTACTTTATACATTTTAGTATTAATTTACATAATTGGAAAAAAGGAAAAATAAGGAATCTGTAATGTGTTTTGAGACTCGATAACAGGTGTATTTTGTCAAAATAAATACAAATTTTCTAAGCATAGAAATTCCAAGAAAGTTTCATTAATGTTGAAAATAGCTTGAAAAGTTTCCCAGAAGCATTTTAAATCCGAGGAAAACGAATGACGCCTTTTCTTTGTAATATGGATATACAGATTAAGTCGACCTGCTAACACCGATTGTTTTTATACGTAACTTGCGACCCATGCATGTATTATAGATACCTACTTAAACCTTCCTCTTATTACCACTCCATCTATTGCTGAAAACTGTTTGCAAATTATTCAGTACCTTCGTAGTTTAAAAGATTTAAACTGTTTAAACGCACAGACAGCGGGAGCGACTTTATTTTGTTCTATGTTAGGATGAAGCTTTTTTCTTTCAAATAATAATCATCATCAGCTTTCCATGTTGCCCGGTTGGTAGCAGCCTGCGTCCAGCGCCTTTCTGCTACTTTTACGATATGTCGTCGGTCCACCTTGTGGGTACTGCGGCGTTTCTGGCGGTTTTCTTTCTAATATAGGTATTGATTTTTAATCATATTCCTGCACACTAGATGACGATGACGCAAAGTACCTACCTAGTTTTTTTTTCACAACAACTTTTGTTGTTATATGTCATCGTTGTTATTAACTAATAATAAATTGCAAAATATTCTAGCTAACCGTATCCCAATACATTCAAATCCCATTTGACAAACTGGTTGTAATTTTAACGGGAACAGGATAATGTAAAATGAGAGAATAATGCCCGGGAAGAGGAAATCCCGGCGATAAGCGGCCTAGGATAATTTGACTCTGAGTGGGAGCCAACTGTATTATAACAACATTATTATGGAAACTATACGGCTTATTAAGTTCAGCTTTGAAGGAACACCGGGAATATTTCCGCGGAGAATTATTACGCCCTAGTTCTTCATTTTTCTACGCCTGGTTCGGTAAAATCTTCGTTTTCGTTTGGAGTTAGATGGATGCTTGATAGCTACTGAACTGCTATACCGACTGTGTGGAGTTTCAACATGCAACTCTCACGTGGGACGAATTTTTGGCTATGAGTTTTATACTTCACTAGCGGCCGCCCGCGACTTCGTACGCGTGGATCTCGTTTTAGCCCCTTTGGGGTTGAATTTTGCAAAATCCCGTCTTAGTGAGCACCTACGTTATAAAAGGAATTTAGGACTCCTACTACTACTAGGCACTTGAAGTTTCTGAGATTTCGTGATGAGTGAGTCAGTCAGTGACCCTTTGCTATATTAAGGTGATTAGATGCACACCTCTTATGCCTTGAACGAGTGTGAGATAACCTTATTTATGAATTTGCTTTGTCATCCAAAAAGTAACCTCCCGAATCTAACCAAAGACAACACTGAAAAGGGTCGAGCCTCATTCTTTCTGTCATCTCCTCCTTCCTCATTAATCCTTCAAGCTCCGCGAATCTAGACACAATAGATAATCAATTGTTATGACATTAATTAATGCCGTCTGGGACTCAATCGGTTAATTACTCGTACCTATATCTCACTTACGATGGAGAAGATCATAATCAGGTTAACCTTTGACACCTGAAGGAACAACGACATGACATTTTCAGGGAGCAATTGTAGGTAATCCTTGAATGACACCTGTCCACGAGCATTATTAAAAAGACAAAACATTGTCTGCTACATATTTACAGCACATTTCCTTTCTATTAATAAAAGGTGTCTATTCTCATCCATGATAAATTATCCTGAATATTATTAGACATAATTGATACGCTTTCATCTCCACATCTTGTCCCTTTTGTTGTACCAAATGAGGGATCGATCCACTGTTGCTACATTGCGTGAATTGCTCCCCAAAATTAATGGTCGAGACGTCTTATTTCACACATTCATCAATGTGAGTTTCCTCATATGTTTTCCCGATGAAGACCTTTATTTTGTATAAACGGTGGCGCAATAAATATCAGAATCTGAAATGTCTTGGCACTTTTATTGTGATTTATTTGAGGACAAAGGAAGCCTTGATGTGGTCAAAAATAATATTAAGGTTCTTTTGTAGGATATTTTTATGTTTATTGCTGCAGAAGACAGTGCATGTTCCTTTTTATGGTTAGTTATTTATCGAAGTCGTTTTTCTTAGAATATGGACCCTTTTCCCACTGGGCTTGTTCTCCTCGATCAAAAGGGTCTTAACTGAAGAATTTTGTAATGTAGCAATGTCCCTTATGTTAATGACAGCTCTGTTTGCTTACAGAACAATAACTTTTTTCTTTCTTTCACAGTGGTAAAAAGCAGTATGCGCCACCAAACAACGTCGCCACTCAGCAGAATCGGGCCCACAGCGTCTCTACGGGACGCCGAGCCGGACTTCATAGGCCCGATTGAAAACGTGACGGTCGCACTGGGCAGGGAGGCAGTGCTGACCTGTTCTGTCTCTGACTTGGGGGACTATAAGGTATGCAGCATTTGTTTTTATGACCTATAAAATATAAGGTACAACGCACCAAACCCGAGGGAATAGGCGCATTGAAAACGTGATGGTATTGGAAGAAGCTATGTTTAACCTTTAACTATAGTCGTGAAAAAATAATCACACTCTCATGGACGTCGGGTCTCACAGACCCCTATCTAAAATTCTTCATAATTTCATATCTGAACCAATTTGAATTTAACTGTTAATAAAGGATCTAGTAGTAAATGTAATCAATTTTAATCATTATTTAATTATTTTGTGGCAAATTTAAAAAACATAGTCATTTTTCAGTGTTAATTGATTTAGCATCACATATAGGCTCCTTTATTACAGTAGATTAATAATAAATCAAACTAATATTTTTTTCCTTGCTTATTAATAACCGTGTAACATAAAAACATAAACAGAATTTCTGAAAGACATAAAATAAAAATTTTGACAAGGGTTAAACTTACAAAAAATATAAACAGTGGCCTAGAACACTAAAGACAAATTATCTCTACAGGCATGTGTCATCTTTCTTTGAGAGCTTTGATAGGCAAAATATACACCATTCAGAATCGGAATCTGCAGCAATGGTACCTTCTAAGACATCTAAACTCAAAAGAAGGATTGTCTACAAGTAAAACCTTACTTCTGGAATGTTACTTAGATAGTAGGGCTAATAATATAGCTGATGTACTCAGATACTTTCTACCATTATGTATTCTTAAACTAAAACAATTTACAACATATTATAATGATATACTATAAAAAAATATAGNATCTCAATGCTCGCATCTGCCCTTGGGTATTATATGATTCCCTCTCACTAAATCAACTAATCGGTCAAATGATATTTTATTTTACACAATCTTTTACTTTATTTTAATCGCTTTATATTTGCTTTATATATGTATATACATAGTCATTATACTATTCAAAATCATGATTTAATCACTTTCACCATAGTCACTCTCAGATTCGGATTCTGTGAATCTAACCCAGGGTTTAAGTTTATCTACCGAAAACACATTTTTGTATTTCTTTTTAGAATATCCGTCCACACTACTAATCTCGTAGCGATCGTGATCAAAAACTGCCGTCACTTTAAACGGGCCACTGTAAGCTGGGACTAGTTTATTACTTTCACCGGGAGTTCTGGTACTTTTAACTGCCATAACTAAATCACCAACTTTATATACTTTTGCTTTGCATCTTTTCTTGTCGTACCGCTTTTTCATATTATGTTGTTGTTTTTCTAAGTTTGCGACGGCCTCATCTCTAGTTTGAGCTAAACTTTCAGCTGAAACCTTAGCAGTTTGGTCAATTTCGTGTAAATGACCTTCAACAGTGTTTACAGTGTTTTTACCAAAAATGATTTCACTTGGGGTTTTACCAGTGCTCTGATTGATGGTGTTATTAAGGCTCCATTGTACCTTAGTAACCTGTACGTCCCAGTCCTTATCATCATCACCGTGGCAGAGTGCTATGAGAGACGCTAAAATTGAGCGATTGTACCGCTCAATTTGTCCGTTAGCACGCGGTGTGGCGACTGCATTAAGAGTGTGTTTTGTCCCCACTGAGTCTATGTACTCTTTAAATTCCTTTGATGTAAAACTTGTACCTCGATCTGATATTAGATGTTGTGGAGTGCCAAACAAGCCGAATATGTCTCTGAGAACTGCAATTGTCGTTTTGCTTTTAGTATTCTTAACAGCTCGCAGAATTATAAATTTCGTAAAACTGTCAATAACACCAAGAATGTAGGTGTTACCTCGTTTACTTTTGATGAACGGCCCTAAATGATCCATGTGTAAACACTGAAAAGGAGTACGGGGCTTAGGGATTGGGTGTAACAATCCTTGACCCTTACCTCCAGGTTGCTTTGCATGTGCACATGGTATACACGCTCGCACGTATTTTTTCACAAATTGCGACATTCTAGGGAACCAATAGTCACGCCTTATTTTCTCGAGAGTTTTTGTATAGGAAAAGTGTCCAGCCTCGTCGTGACACTGTTGACAAATTTTCCACCTCGCTTCCTTTGGAACTGCCCATCTCAAGTTACCTTCGATCTTCCTATATATTTTTCCTTCTTTAAGCTCGTAGTTTCCCCTGATGTCCTTTGCTTCCTGACTTTTAGTATC